>NC_133934.1:57782724-58082724 GCF_031877795.1 Strix aluco
CTATCATAATTAATAAACTTTTATACTGTGCCATAGTGATCCATGAGAGATCTTACGCTAGGTGCTGTACTAACAGGAAGATTTCTATTCTGGGGAATCCCACCTGAATTTTTGGGACAAAACCCCCAAAATGGTGTTTTCCTCTCTTCTTTAGGATACTTTTAATCTGAACATATTCCTTTCAGAGAAACTTTTTTGTTCTATAAAAGAATTACTTAACCTCTGCGATACCTTCCTGACAGTGGTCCAGTGCAATCATCCAAAAGAAACTTCCCCCTCAGATGAATTCAGCAGAGCCTGCTGACATCATTTAATGCGTTTCTCTCTTCATTCAGCATTATAAAATTCAGCATTATAAAATTGTTTGTTTGAGAATTTCATTTCAGGTCCTGCCAAGGCTAATATGCAGGATAAATACTCTCCTCACTCATGGCCTAGTAGAAACTCTCTTGAGCACCTCAAGTTTGCTGTGTAATACCTAGGGAAACATGACAATCAACATCTCATATGCTAAATGATGTCAGACTTGAGAATGCAAGCAGGCTTTTACTTCAGCTACTCTGTCCTTGCCCTCCTCCGATACTGAAAAGAAGCGATCCTCTGTAAATCTGAGATACTTCAACTCAAGCCACTAGAAAAAATAAATCAGTATTTCTTACAGGGATTGCTGTGAGCAGAGCTTTAGCTGAACAAGAGCAGTCACACCAACCTCCTCCACGAAAAGTTAAGTGCCAGGAAGTGAGCAGAAGAGGGGGGAGGGGGAAAGGGAGAGGGAGGGAAGAGAGAGAGAGGGGTGAGGTGGAGAGAGAGAACACCACCATCCAGACACCCCCAAAACAGAAACAGATCCATTTTAATAATTTTCTCGCTCAAATACCTTCCCTAAGAATAATTTTTTCCCCTTAAAAATAGAGATATCTTTAATAACAACATTATCAATATTTATTTTTGTTATCACTCTGCCAGTGAAAACCTGGGCCACTTTGAATAGTTAATCTTTTCTCTAAACTAACCCATAAGTTTTCACAGTTTTCATAGCAGTTGGCCTGGAATGAATATGTGCCCTGATAAAGTGCAATGACATCTCACTGAAGTGTAAGTAATATACATTTTATTTGGCAAAAAGGTGGAATCTCCTTCTGGAAATTGTTTATAATTCAGAAATCTACATACTCCTCAGAATGTCTTGGTTACTCAATTAAGTTCATAATGAAAGAGAAGCCATTCATAGAAATAATCTGTTAAGCCCAGAGCAGTAAATTCATACCTAAGGACACACACCAATACATGCATGAAAAGATGATGTGAGTTTATCTTGGTTGGACTCTTATCTGTAGAGTTTGTGTCAATCTGCAGAGTTTCACTGTCAGTACAGCTACTGCTGTCCACACTACCAAGCTAGAACACACTAATTAAGTCTAGTTAACTCTGAATCCTGCCCCCAATGTGTCCAACAAACCTCCAGACAGTTAAGGAAAAACTCGCCTGTTTTTTTTCAGCAACAGTATGAGCTATTGAGACTTGTCAGAGATGCTGACATCTAAATATGCTTCACGAACTTCTGAGTTTTGACTGCTTCACTGTATTTTCTGAATGCATTATGCCCGCAATTTTCCCCCTCTGAATCACACAGCTCATCCATGTCAAAATAAATTTATCACCTATTAATTTCTATTCTTCTGCTCAGACAGTTAATTCACACCTCCAGCAGACAAGGGCAATGCAATGGCAGGGCATCAGGTTGCATCACAGAGGAGGTTACAGCATTTCCCCCCTCTGCAGCGTGCATGCTTGGCGCTATTCTGACTGTAGGTATCTGGCAAAATATAAACCAGATATATTTTTTCAGTTTTGATAGAGTTCTTCCCTGAGTTCATGGAATGGGTGTCCAGTTTACCTCTTTCAATTTAGAAAGAGATGCAGTTTTTCTTGTTCTGCTGTAATTGATGGAGGCTTTTTCCCAAAAAACATTTCACAGGGAAGTTCAACCCTACATAGAAAACATTTCATAAATGATGAAAAGCTGTCACCTTTGATAATTCCCTTTTCAAGAGAAAACAACAAAACAGAAAACAAGCATATTTTAAAGAAGCAAGAGATAATTCTTAAAGGAAACTAAATCCATGGATCTGACACAGGAGTGGTACAGCCGCTGGAGCTCCACTTCTTAACTATCCATGTCAAAAATAAAAAAACAAAACATTTTCTAGTGTGGAGTAACTCAATCTCTCACAGGAAAGCTCTCCATCTGATTAAAACCACTGTATCCTGTCTCTCAGCCAAATTAAACTCAGTTTTGCTTTAATTGTAATTCTGCTTTAAGATGCCTCCCTGTTACAATCAGAGCAGGTGTATTTTTCCACGAGAAAGTATTGGCACAATTGCAAAGGAAATGTACTTATCATCATGCTTCCAGCCTAATGCCTGATTAAAGCAAAAGCGGAATAAATTAGTTGTTTTCATATTTGGGAAATCAGGTGGTCAGCACCAGCTCTCTCCCATCCGAACATCATTTGACACTGCTGCCACTTGCCAGCGGGAAGCGTGGCTGCTTGCTGAATGCTGCTCTTTCAGCACGGCACTGCAGTCTCTCATTTAGAGATGTTAATTTAATTAAGAACATTTTAAAACAGACAAAAGGCAACTAAAAAGCCTGTCAGTCATTGTATACAATTTCCCAGGTTCTCTTCTTTGAATATATGAGCTCATCACAGATGTGCCACTGATGCAACATGCAAGCTCAGTCCTCTTGACTGTGCAGTGCCTGTAGCACACAATAAACAAGCTCTCCATAAATTTACTGAGCTCAGTGGCAGCATCTTCTTATCCCCAAACTATTTTAAAAAGGTGATTGCTTTTTGGAAGTACCTTATAATGTTCTCAGATTACCAAAAAACAGCCCAACAGACTTCAGACATGGTGTTTTTAAAAATACACCTACAGGATTCCTTCTGTAGCATGAAAACGAGAAAGGGTTAAAACATGGGACACCTAATGAACACAAGTAAAATCTTCCTCCCAGAAATCCAGGTTAGCAGGGGTTAGCACTGTTAGATGAAGAGCTATGCTTTGTCTACACCTTTCATCCCTGAGCCTTGAAGGAAGGCGCTCCAGGGGGACCACTGGCACAGAAGATACCCGTTAGCAGTACCAGCAAACCTTCATGTGGACATCTGAGAGTTGAGAAACACTCCTCAAGCCAGATGGGCCGAATATCACACCAGAACCAGTGATTGCAATGAATTCTAGCGTTACTCTTGGAAGCCCCACCTCAGGGAACTCTCCAGCCTACTGTGTACAAGCCCTTTAGGTTGCAGAGTGCCAACAGTGTGCAATGGCTCTGATGCAAGACACACACACAGAGGATCTAATGCTGTGACCATTACAGTGACAGCTACTGGGTTGTAACAAACAGGTAAATGTTTAGTTCTGGATGCCCATACAAACCACAGTTAAATAACTAGCAATTTCTCTACATACAAACCACAATACTGATGAAGTACTAAGGTAGACAGTCCTCATAGTCTCCATTTGCTGCAGATACTGGGTACAGGTTTATCCCAGAAAAAGTAATTCAGTGAAGGCTTTTCAAATATTGGTATTAAATACCTTGAAACTGTAATATATTAATCATTTGAACTACAGTAGCATCCCAAAACCCAACTGCAGTTGGACCTTGCATTAAGTGTATAGGAAAATACATCCATGCTTAAAAAAGTCAGTCAAACCAGGCACACACTGGAAAAAGAAACAAAGATCTAATGAAGTTAATTGAGCAGCCTCAACTCAGTGGCAGAGGAACAAACTTTCAGTCTCCTCAAATCAGTTTTGTATCCATGTGTTCAATGTTGTCTCACTGGTGCTTAAAAGGAACAGCGGTGAAGCGTACCATCCCCAGCTCAGCACAGCTTGAGAAATACGATTCTCACAGCTCACACAAACATCAGCAGTTCATAGAACATGAGGAAACCTCAATATTGCTCTTTAATGCCAAGTCTGTCAAAGTTTCATGCTCAGATAGCTCTGGCAAAATCGTGGTATCAAATGACAAATTATCATATCATCCCATTGACTTGCCCTGAAATACACTGCCTGAAACGCATTCAAGAAACGTCATAAATGCACGCACCCAGAAGTTGCAAAAATAATAACCCCAGGAAACCAAAAAAAGGAGGTAACAATAGCAGAATTCATTGCAGGAGCAGCAGCATATCAGAACAACGACAGAAAATCAAGTCCTAACAATGTGCAGAAGCCATGCAGAACCAACATGACTGCTGTCATTGTGTTAAAGAGCAGAAAAGACAGACAAATCAAACACTGGAGCACATAGTCAAGTTGCCTCCAACAATTCAGTATGGAAGTTTCTGGCCAAAACAATGTTATTTACTAAAAGCTTCAGTATCTCACCTCGGTGTTCATTCAAGGGCAGATCAGATTCAAACTGTTTTCTTTCTAACTGACATTTTTTTACTCAACATGAATTCTAATAGGAGACACAAGGAATGAGCCACATCCAGAAAAAACCCAGTCTGAATTGTTCCATTTTACTTTTCTCCTTCTGGGTCCAAATCTACATTGCTGCTGCTGGTAGAAGCATTTACCAACAGGAGACAGTGATCATCTCGGTTCTCAGATAAAAATGCATAATGATCCTCACTGAGCAGGACTGTCAGATTGCTCCACTATTTCAACAGCAGACCGAGCTACTACTGTAAATGTACTAATTTTTTGCAGCTATTTACTATGATTAGTGAATCATTAGTGAATCTGCATTAATGTCAGATTTCCACTGTTCAATTTTAACTGTAAAGAAATCATCAGGCCTGATCACAGGCTGAGTGAGAATAACATTTATCTCTTCAGAGGTGGTAAAAGGAAAGAGAAGAGAGACAAAAACTAGCATGAAATAGAACCTGTGTTGCAGGGGAGAACTGGAGACTTGCATCCCCTAGGTTTCTAGTTAGCACCTTGCCTTTCAGCTCCAAGCTGAATGAATTGCCACTGGAAGATACTGCAGTCTTGCTCAGTAGTTGTATACAAATCCCAAAGACAGTAAGGGAAACAGCAGGATATAAAAGCCAACTAAAACGAAAAACCCAAGGCATGAAAAAACAACACAATGCTGCTATCAGTGATACATCTGGTAAACAATAACTGAAATAGCTGATGGTTGCAAAAAGGAGGGCAAATAAATTGGAAGACAGAATCAGCTACATATGAAATAAATTATTAATTATTTATCAAATAAATTGCTTATTTCTGAAGATATCTATATGTCATGAGCATGTTATGGTACACTTGTCACATTAAATGACTGTCCACAAGACATTATGTGTGTATCTGATAATCTTTTCTTTCGCATGAAATGTTCTGCATGTCGTGTTTTGAATGTCTTCTAAGAATCTGAGCTGTTGGCTCACTGAATGAAAAGTGCACTTCATTCACGCATGACTGTGCCTGAGATCTCACAAAGAGGCCAGACCTACCTGTGGGTCTCTGCAAAGCAAACACCAGTTTCAGTAAAGGCCGTAAACACATGAATACCTCTTAAACAAATAATTACACTAGCGCAACACTGGGAGAACAGATTCATTCCAGACTTGCACTCAATTGAGAGTTTCTGGATAACAAATTTGTTCAGCAACACTTGACATTAATCCCTTTGTTCTCTGTACATAGTAAGCTGCTCCCCTATGTTTTCTGTAGTTAACAGAGACTATGGGGATCTGTCTGTTACTTGCAATTACTCTGAATACTGAAGAAAGAGCACAATTTATCCTTTTTTTTAATGGTAAAAAACCTTTCATGCTGATAGTAGCTTCTAAATGCCTATACAAACATTTTATTTGACTTTACATGTCTCCTAGGTTTCCCATAGCCCTTCTTTCCCCTTTGAATGGTTTCAAACTCTCCCAGTAATACCCGACTGTAATTCCCACTTGCACTGCCAGTAATCTCCAGCCCTACTGATATCTGACGAGACCCACTGGGAGCCTGAAGACTGTGGATCTTTTGGATTAACTTACAGTAAAATATTCCTTTTAATTAAGCATAATTTTGTATAATTAATCTGCACACAAAGCATTAATTTACCTTGCTATCTCAGATTTCCCCAGAGAAAAACTTTACAGTTCAGATGATCCCCACATCTATCATTATAAATCATCGCACCTTAATAAGGCAGCCTGCGAGTACCAAGAGCTTCCCACACACTCATTCTAATTAAAACAGAAATGCTGCCATATACAGCATGCTCATGAATTCCAGCCTTCAGCAAAAACAAACCTTGCCATAAGATTTGCTCTGTAGAGACATCATCACCGAGGCTTCGCTCCATTCACAGCTCTGGTGTTTTGCATGTGTCAGCAACCCAGGAATCGTCAGTACGAGCCAAGTCAACCACAACCCTAGTGACTAGGCAGTCTAGTTTCCCAGACTTGCCCCCTTTAGAAAACTGTTTCCTGAAGTCCTTATCTACTAAAATCAAGGCTGCCTTCCACTTCTAGTAAGACTGTGCAGGATTTTGCCTGGTGTAATTAAGAGATGTGCAGGGCAGTGTGTGCACTTGAGCACCAGCTTTGTTCATTTGCCTTGGAGGAGGGATAGCAAGTTGGGGATTCATTTCATGCACCATTAGCAGCCCTCAGCAGCCCTCCCAGTCCTGTGCTGTGTTGAGAACAATTGCATCAGAGAGGGAGAGCAATTCAAAAATATTTAAAATTGACAGGAAAAAGATACCTCAGGCCTTAAGCCCATGCTGGGCACCATACATTTGTGCATTTTCAGGTCATCTGTACCCTGCAGTCAAAGCTGGGCACACGCACACAAGACACAGCCACAGGTTTGCACAGCGTCACAAGCAATGTCTCCCCAGCAGCTAATCTGTATGAGCTGTGGACTGGACAGACACCTCCAGAAAGATGGTTTTATTTGGATAAACAGAAGTGAACTTTGGTCTGGGCTGAAGAGTAGAGTCGACATAGCGCTTAGGGACATGGTGTAGTTGGGAACTGTCAATGTTAGGTTAATGGTTGGACTGGATGATCTTCAAGGTCTTTTCCAACCTAGACGATTCTGTGATTCTGTGAACTGCTTCTTTGTTCTTCCCTCTTGACTAATTAGTCGTGAGTTCTGAATAACTCTACACTGTATAAGTCTGGGCATAATGAAATAACTATTCCCTGTAGCAATTTGTGCTCCAAAAAAGCACAGGAATTGCTGTCTACTTGGTCAGTATTTACTCTTACCAGCTGCCATTTGTACAGGTGAGAGGATTGCGTGTGTAAGGCTTGTTGCTTTTAAAGAAGGGCAACAGCCCGTCATCCACAACCATGCTGCTGTAACACTGGAGCAGCTGCCTTAAGAAATGTACAGAAATAGTCTTACACATTGTTACCTGGTTTGGCAAGGGGACCAGCGTATCAGAGATCACCAAGTTCACACTCCTCAGTTCCTCCAGGAAATGGAATTTCAGTGTTGAGAGGACAATCCTGAAGAAATGCAGGGAATATGAGATTCAGATTCTCCCTCTCTCCTTCTGCATGAGAGTTTCAAATTGTCCTTTGATTTCAGAGAGTTTTCCATTTATAGTTAATTGTTATGTCATTATGTCTGGAAGTATCCACTTAAAAAATAATAAATTAGTTATCCACTTGGAATAACAGATAACACAATGTACTATGCAGGCTTTCTAAAAGCACCATCTCTGCTTTCAGGAGCATACATGCACCTGGGAAGTGAGGCAGGGGAAGTAGGCAGGAAAAGAAAGCAGGAAAAGACAGCCCATGTTCATATATGAAGAAAAAACTTGGAGCATGCAGAACAGGCCTGAGAAGGACTCAGGGTTAGAGGCTGAGCACTTGGTGAATGATAATTCTTTTCTGAGTCTCAAGATTTTGACTGACCCACTGACAAATCTGGGTAGAACATCTATTATACTCAATATCTCCGTCTTCTGCATACTCATTTGTTTTCACTTACATGAGCTTTCCAAATTTTAATCATCTTGATGAAAACAACATAATTGCAATTTCCTTAATACTTCACTTTTAAAAGTTACAATAAAAAATGGCATTTGGTCCAAACACAGTTCTCTTCTGAATATTCCAGAATGTGCTGGGACAATTGTTACTGCTTGACTACCAACAAGAACAACCCTATACTGGACGTACCTGTGTATGAGAAATCCTACCATTTCCCAAGCTCCAAGTTTATCATTAAAAAAAACCCCAGTCACTCAAATAGGTGGTAGGGGAAAAAAAAAAAAAAAAAAAAAAAAAGAGGGAAAACACACCCCTGAAATGCATTAAGTACACGTTCACTCATACACAAAACCTACCTAGAGTATAATCCTTCAGGAACTGAATTTATAGTTTTGGAGGGTCGTATATGACCAAAGGTTATCAGGCTGTCTTGCATCAAGACTTTCCTGCCTCTTCTGTGGAGCTCACACTAAACTAGAGTGGCCGTGGGGGAGGATGATTACTTACTGTTTTGCACTCTAGGTGGGGATTGACAGGCAGGCTTTCAACATCAGCCAAAAAGGAATCAGCAATTACAAATTGTATTGTGTGATGAAGACCATGCTGTGCACATGTGGAGTGTTCTGGCTGCATACTATCTCCTTGCCAAGAGTTAATGAGATAATTTTTCTCCTTGGAGGCTACGCCACTGTTAAATCCATGAGTAAAGGCAGCCCTTGCACAGGCAGTACCTCCCATAGAGCAGGCCCCTGAAACAAAACATTACCTAATTGTAGGCTGCAACTCAACAACTACAGCCAAGAAAGGCTCCTCCTCTCTCTGACAGTAACTGCTCACAAGTGGGATGTGTTTGAATGCGAGCAGCTCCAGGATCTGTGTGCATACTCTCAAGGCTGTTTACATCCCTTCAACACGTCTGTGGTGGGTGGCCTTTCTCTGTTTTGTTTTTGATTGTTTCTACCCCCTCCTCTTTCCCTCAAAATCATTATTATTCTAACTGCTATTCCTTAGCCTGATTAAGGCTCTCTGGCTTTAGGAGGTATTTTAAATTTTGATTTAATAAAACAAAATAACAACACAGCAGAGAACCCTCAGGTCTTTGAGTGGATTCAGGCAAATGGATGTTTTGATTGTTTCTAGTCAGATCAGAATAAAGTATTTAAGGTATTTAGGCCTATGCCTAACTTAAAGCTAGGAGTCATGACATTATCTTCAACCTGACGGTGCCTCCGATCATCTGCAAGTATCTTGCTGAATCAGTAAAACAGTGCAGGAGAACAACCCTCATGCCTGCTAATATTTGAACTTCTTAAGCTTTCTTATTAAAAAGCATTTGGGTCAGCAGAGACTTTAAGAGGATTTTGTAGTCAGCCTATGATTTTACAAGGAAAAGAGATACAGGAGACAATTTTTTTTTTTTCTTTTTTTTTTTTTAAATCGACTAAATGAAATCAGTAAGGATGACTCTCGGCAATAAATGCTCCATTTAGGCTTGTTCTACTGCACAGGCAGAACAGGTAGTCTGCAAACAGGTTAACAATTAATACTAGAGGGATGGCTCTGCCAGCATTTCCCACTGAAAACCATTTACAGACTATGTAAATCTTGACCCTTATGAGGACAAATTTTTCAAGCTCAAGTCCAAATTTGTAAGTGTTTAGCAGTGAGTGTGGAGGTCAGATTTTCAGCAACTTGGGTCCCATTTAGACATTTAACAAAGGGTTCAGATTTTTGCAATTCCTTTGTGTAAGTAACTGGAGACATCTGAAAATTGGCTATGCGTTACAAGCAGCAGTTTCTGTTGCATGAAATAACCTTTACTTAACCTGGTTCATATCTAGTAGCACAGAGAGAAGTCTGATATGGTCTGCACAAAATTGCAAGAGTCCCATGCTGTAATAATCTATCAAGATGTTCTACATTGTGAAGAGGTGAGGTTTTGCAACAGGACAACACAACATTACAGCAAGTGAACAGCCATACAGTGGGGATTACCCTAACCCTTAATGTAGTGGAACAATGGAGTAAACATGCAATTATGCCCACCAACCAGCTGGGGCAAGCATTCAGTCCTTTTCATCTGCTCCCTACATTGGTAATGACAGCCAACTATGCAAAAATTTACAATAAGGTGAAGTCCTCCATGCCCCTCAACCAAATATAGGCTTAAGCCTAGCTCAACATTAGAGCCTGGGAATCATTACTTTTTGATCCCTGGGACAGCCTGCTTGACTCAAGTTTTAGATGTGAATTTGCACAGAGAATAAAACACACCTTGAACTTCCTCACACAGAGTCAAAACTCTCAGTTCCTCCTGCCCAGCTTCCCATTCAAATTGGTGACCCGTCCACTGCTGCACTTTCATCTAAGTTGCTTATTATGGATGACCAACCATCCTCGAAAACTGTGTAGGATATAATGCTCAGGGGCTTCTCCAGCATAATTTTGTTCTCACAGTACATGTTTGAGTGTGCTAAAAAAACCAAAACCCCGAAAACACCAAGCCAAAATCTGAGAAAAATTGCTGAGCATGTTCTTCTGTAATTTGTAACTCAAAACTATTAAATGCTTTTACTGCTTCGACTACAGTAGTAGTTGAAGGTCATAGAAAGAAATTAGGGTCTCATGTGCTAGTGGCAAAGGGTCAGGGAGAGTACATGCTAACAGCGTTATTCATAGATAAGAGCTTCTTAGCAGTTTATCATCCCTCCATCGTGGTTCTGTAGCGATCTTTCTAAGCTCCTGATGGAAGTTAACAACAGTTCTGAAAAGCTCAAAAACTCTTACCTTTTACAGAATGCTTAACAATACATTTAAGCTCCAGTTCTCGCATTTATTCTGGATTCAGTCATCAGTTCCTTATAAACACTTAAACCAAACAGTTAAAGGGCTGCAATCTAAAATACTAATGCCTCTTCCCATTTTCTTAGACTGACCTCACCTCATTTTTAGGGACTTTCCCTTGACTATGTGCATGCATATATTATTGTTTATAGAGAAAGAGATAGATATATCCACTGCACTACATGTACCAGCTAAAGGTTTCTCAGTGCTCTTGGCAAATTTAATCTTGTGACCTTGAAGGATGAAAAGCCTGGTTGGGGCCACTTAACATGGAAACTGGAGAAGAAGGGTCAGAGCTGCAATGGAAAGTTGGCTTTGGGAAGGCTTCAGGAGAGCTGGGCCTGCCCTCCCTGCTTCCTCAGGGGACCAGAGACACTCAATCCTGCTTCCAGGAAAACCTCTCTATCCCTGGGAGAAAGGGCAGTTCTGGCTTTCCAAGACTGGCAGAGGAGATATGGTGAGTTTTCCTGGACAATCACTTCTCCTTCTGCACTTCAGCATGCTGCTTCCCTCCTTGGACACACACATATATACAGGCAAAGTATAAAAATGAAGAGTACTCCGTTTATATACCTATTTGTATTTGCACAAGACCCAAAGGCAAAAAACTTTTAGGGCTCTGTAACCAACAAAACTTCCACTTGCCAAAACACTAACATTCCATTTTATAACATGGCATCACAGTGATCAGTCTGTCACAGCTGGAGTACAGTATTTATTCAGCCTTAAGTACTTCAAATTCATAGCAAGTTTGCTAAGCACATGAGGTCTTTCCTGCTGCAAGTTTACCAGGATTCATCCAGTCCTGGATTCACATGGAGGGGTACCACAGAGATGAGACAAAATGAGAGTAAGACTGAATAAAGTGGAAACTGAAAGGATGGCTGAGGTTCCTTTTTTCTTTTGGTATACACCAGATGACCACTAGAAACAGAGGATATCTTCAAGTTCATTATAATAAATTCCTAATACCCATATGTTTAGATTACTTGCTCCTGTGACCGTTCATTGCACAACTTTTACGTGCAGCACATATAGTAGGGCTGCTTGACTTTTTTCACTGCCTGTTTTTTCCCACTTCACAAAAAAAAAACCCGCAGCCACCTTGTCTTTGCCACAATGAGAGGTGACAGTTCATGCCATTGTCTCAGGATGTGATAACCCAAGAGCAGCCCCAGTCCACAAGGGATGTTGATGCTCCTGTAACGAGCGGTGAGCAAGAGGCAGTAGTTTGAAGCACAGCCCTAGGTGTCAGTTATTCTACTTTGTTAGGAAAGAGTAATTAGAAAATAACTCCCTGTTGCCTTCAACCCTCTCCCGCCACCCCCACTGGTTCTCATCCATCATCATGAAGACTTCTCTCAGTGATTCATTATGAGAAGGCTGCCTTTCCAAGCGAGGCACTGAGAGGAATTTTCCATTTCTCCCTCCCCCTGTGCACAGCAGCAATCTCATTTCATTACAAGCCCAGGATCCTAATGTCAGTGGCTTCAGGCATCTGCTAATAAGGAACAAGCAGTTTCCAGGAACAGGAGACACAATGAGTGCATTTAAAAACTCTTCTGAGAAATAAAACCCATCACGTGTTTTGATAGGGAAGGTGAGCAAAAGGTAAGGGCCTGTGAAAAGCTGAATGAAATCCTGGAGGGAGGGAGGGAGGGAGGGAGGGCGGGCTGGCCTGTAAAGTACACAGTAAAAGCACTATCAGACAGGATGAAAGAGAGCAAAGAAGCCTGGGCAAATACTGGTTTACCTACAGGACTCTAAGAAGAAATGTAGGGCAAATATATATTTGCACATATAGTACCAAGAGGCACAAAGCATTTCAAAAGCAGTAAGAATATTTGGAACAACTGAACTCAAGATATATTGCAACAGAACTGGGTTCTAACTCTGCCCATTTTGCTGGTTTCTCCTTCAGAAGTAATTGCAAAATTTATCTCTGCGTGAAGTGGCAAGAGGAATTACCTGTTTTAGTAAAGTTCTCAGATCCATGTGTATGTGCATGCACTACATGTCTATAACAAATACTGCAAAGGAGGAATTTTCACTATTCCAACTCCTTTGAGCTATTCTAGCTAGGTTCAGAGGATCCTTGAAAAGAGCTCGAAGTTTCTAACAGCCTTGCCAGTTTAAAGAAAGCTGTTTGTTAACTATATTGTTAAAGTTATACATATATTATACATACATATAGCATAGAGTTATATACTAAACCAAGCTCTATGTTCATTCTTGCAGGTACATATTGTAAATGGGGAATCTTTCCAGACCTGGAGTAGGAGTGTCCTAGTTCCTGAAGAGCAACCATCAGAGAGCACTGAACCGGTTCCACTTTGAGGACATCTAATACTCAAGAGTGCCACTAAGTTCCTCTCTGGAGGACATCATCCTACATCTGATGTCACCTATTTCTTTGAGGCTGGAGAAACAACACTGCTTGAAAAAAACAGCTTTACTCAAAACAAAGATTTAAAATCTGAGATATCAGCTCATTCAAGTTTCAAAGGGTTTGAGAAAAATTGCATTTAAGGTAGGAACTGAACTGAGGCAAATCAAATTAACTGACATAATGGCACAAAAGACAAGCCTTTTGTGGAAGCTGAATGTTGTGTCCTTACTAAAAGTATGTTTATGAACTGCCAGGTTTCTACAATACTTTTAAAGTAATAATTATACTTACACAGCAGAAGATAGACTGTGCTACTCTTGTGCTCACTGGTGCCAGAACTACACACTAGGCTCCCAAACAAGATAAAGTTCTCTCTGTAGATGCGATTGAAAAAAAAAAAAAAAAAGAAGTACAGCTCTGACTTGTTTTGAGTCAGCTTGCTGTGAGAATGCCAAGTGAGAAAAGTTTAAGGCTAAAAACCTGTCTTTCAACAGCTGTTAGAACATGTCAGGAATACCCAGAGGATGAATGCATTCAATTTGTGTAAGAACAGTGACAGTCTGAAACAGTGGAAAAATAAGTAATAGCAGGATATCACATGTTAATTTATCTGAGATGATGACTGATAGCAAAAGCAGAGTATCACATGATCGACTCCATGACATTTAATTCCAAAATTCTGGTCTAGATTTATCTCTGTTAACACTAATGATTTGTTTCTTATCAAGTCCTTTTGCTAGAGATCTCAAGTAGAGAAAAGGTGGATGGGATAGGAAGAGAGAGATCCATCCAAAAAGCTTGAAACTTCCTAGCTTGTGGTATTTTAGTGTAGTATATAAACATGTCAGTGAGATTAGACCTCCCTGCTATACCTTCATGCAGGCCTCAGTGCCTACATTTCCCCTTAAAAACTGAGAAAACTGTTGGCAAAAAGAATTTGGCATTTTACTACTGCTGAGGCAGGCAGAGTTTTTATGCTTTAACAAGCCATACCAAGACAAAAGCACTATGCAAACTGACCTACTTCTCCTATTCTACACATAACTTCTGTGCACACAACACAAACTCACTTGAATTGCTAAAAAAGAACTGAAAATAAAAAATACTTTCTTATTATGCTCTGACCTCTGCTTTATAAGGCAGGCTATGATTTTATTGCTGGTATTCTAGAGGGTTGTAAAGCCTGGTATTTGGTTAATTTTATGGAAGG
This sequence comes from Strix aluco, assembly GCF_031877795.1. NCBI lineage: Eukaryota > Metazoa > Chordata > Aves > Strigiformes > Strigidae > Strix > Strix aluco. The sequence continues at coordinate 57,797,153 of NC_133934.1, forward strand.
TGTCAAACTTGATCAACATTAAAGAAAAATGTAAGTATTGTAGTTGTTGAAAACAGATCATGTTTTATTATGGCCTAACTGCACCAGAGTGTTTATTATACACTATTAACATGATTGCTGGATGTAGCTAACCAAAATTTGTAACAAGCTTTGTAATACAAGGGCTTATTCATCACTAGTACTATATTCTTGATAGATGCTATGAACTGTTTGTGGGAGTGCTGAAATTCATTAATAGTACTTACTAGTGAAAGGATTGTTTACAAAATCAGTGATGGAGAACTCATGTTGACATCTATCTTTGGCTTCCCAAGGAAACAGCTTGCTCCTAGGAAAGAAGTATTTAGTGTCTGCATTGTCTGCATACTCAAACATTTTAAGTGGTCACAATGCTCACCATATTTATTTTTTCTACACTGAGTAAAATTAGGAAGTGTTATTAGCCTCATTTTAGTGAGGGGAACTGAGCCACCTAGATTATGCAAGACATATCAAAAGTTTGTGGCAAGGCAGGCAATAATAGCCTGATAACTCAAGCTACTGCCATCATTACTGGATCTCTTAAAACTCCACAATTATTCCACGTACTTGTTCTGTACTCACAGGACTTTTACTCCTTTGGCCAGCTCAGCTGGCAAGAGCTGATACCACCAGATGCTATGACTCTCTAAAATGACGTAACACCAGATAACCCTAGACAGACAAAGAAGAAACAAATTTAATACTGCTTCAGTTAGGAAATATTCATTAAAACTGATCTACAACTTTTCTCTGGCTTGTTCCCATTGAATATAATGATTACCACACTGATATCTCAGTTGCTCTATCTGTTCTTTCACATAGATTACTGTGTCTGGAAACTTGGTGAGTGTACATTATAGAATATAGCTCCCAAGCAGATAAAGACCTATCAGCAGGGAAGTAAAATATGTGAATTATAACAGCACATGCACTGCGGTCTCTCTACCTTTATGTGCAAGACAACTACCGGGAGGTTAGTCTGAACATGGATTTACATTATAGTTAAACACATTTTGGGAAAAAGCTTTACAAAAAATACTTACAAATTGATTCAGTGGTAATAACACTCTACTGATTCTATTTTTGGGATCAGTTTCTTTAAACTTTGCATAATGTTGGTTTACTAAATGCTGATATAACAAGACAGCCACACTGCAATATTGAATTACCTTCAACCACATGCTTATGGTAGTACGAGATGAATTTGTCAACCTAAATTAATGGAATACAGATTCTGTTGTCAGAGAACACAAACTGTCGTCCAACAGCTATTTTCATGTTACTATTTAAAGGGCACCACCAGCAGCAAACTTCAAGCCTCATGGTTACTTGAAAGGCAAATGAAACACTACTTCCAAAACAGAATGCAGTTCCTGGCATCAGTTCTGTACTGAGGCTGGAAATCTAAAAGAATGACAATACTGCCATTATAGCTTGGGATTAAAAGAAAAAGGAAAATCTGTAGTTCTGCTGTCAAATATACAAATCTGATGTTAGCTCAGTCAGCACAGATCAAGTTTCACTACTTGACCTGGAAAGAAACACTCTTCTGGGAGGAATAATAATTCTTTCAGTCAATCTTCACAAGTTGGGCCCAGGAAAAGGAATTAAAAATAGATAAGACTGATGGCAGTAGTTAAGTTTCTAACATAACAGTGGGAGAGGACAGTCCGACTCATCAGCAAAGAAAAGATAACTGGAAATGGGAGATTAGAAGGCCACGCTCATTCCCACACAATTCCCAGACTTCCTAGTAACTCAGTCTGAACACTGTGAAAGCTAAATAAAGTTATAGCTAGTTTTTATATTATCTGAGGAAACTTGGTAAGGTACCAAAACTGCAAATGTAAATTAAATCTCTGGAAGGGATATTCTGGACAACATTCATGCCCTGCAAAAAGGAACAGCAAGTATGTCTCAGGCCACAAAACTAACAGGCTCTCACAGTATCTCTCTGACTAATAACATGAGCGATCCAGCTGCTGAAGAGCTCATGTGATATGAGGTTTTTTTGTTTAGTTGAGTTGTGTGTGATGCAACTCTCAAGTCCAGCTAAGAGATACTTCAATGCGCATTTTCCGTAGCTGGCTAGAACAGCAAGAGAAGTCTAGACACTAATATCCAGAAGGTCACAGAAATAACATTGCACCACTGTATTATGCCTACACAGATTCTGTCTACACAAAGGCATAGAGGGATGGCAACAAATTTAAGTGTAGTGGTCTTGTCAGTTAGCATAATAATAGATTAAAGCCTGAAAAAGAAACAAGGAAAGGATGGTATTGAAATTTAACTTCTTACCCACTCTGACAAATTATTTAGCCCTTTACACTTCTAAAGATTATTCAAGAGATTGGAAAAATAAATTACCTAAGTGAAAGTATACATACCCGTCTCTGCCAAGCTGCTATGGTTACTGCTTCTACTTCAGAAATAACAGAAAGACTGTCTACCCAATACCCTAGACTACCAGTGGGGAGCACATAAATTGAAAGGGAAAACTCATGCTAAATTAAAAAAAAAACCCAAACCAGAAGTACCTGACATAAACCAGATTAATGAAAGTTAAAGTGAAGTAAACACCACAGCTTCCCTCCTTTCTGCTACATAAGGTGAGTTGTTCCCATCCTGAACTGGGAAGGTACCATGGTTGCAGATGACCTAGACTTAGAGAAACCAGGATGACAAAGGAAAACAAGATGGATCCAGGAGAGGAGGTTCCTAGGATAAGGACAAATAGGCTTAGCCTTTGCTCAAAAAAGTGGACCAAATAGAATAAATAGCCACGTGTAAACAAAACAAAACCAACCAAGAAACTTAGACACAAAGTGTAATAAAAATCTCAAAGGACTACATCTTGCCTAAAGAAGGACACCAGTTTAACAGCAATTGTTTCATAGTCTGCACTGATCAATAGGTCTGAGGCTGCCAAAAGACGGTTTAACTCCTTTGCTGGGTTCTTCTCCTTAGATGTCCACCTGGGTATCCTGTGGAGAATCCACTGTCCTGGCAGGAAGCTATAGACCCAGGTGGCTGTGATAGATTCATAATGTTTTTTAAATGGTAGGAAAAAAAACCAGACTAGGTCAGTCTGCATTTTCCAGGCCAAACAGTGGGAAAATATTTAGTTAGGACATTTTTCTGCTAGCAGTAGAAGACATAGAAGATTAATATTCTTTTTTCTCCCACCAGATCTTTATGGTATCCAGCTGTAGTCTAAAACAGAGAATGAGAATGGTACAGCTGGACAAACCATGGTGCTAAAAATGTATATGTTCAGAAAACCTGGCCTACAGAAATCTTTCAAGAGCTCTGTAAGACCTGACAACTGCTTGCTCCACCAAAGCAGTGCCAATATTGGTGGGGTAACAGAGTAAATGCACTTTGGTGCTCTTAAACTGGGCAAACACCACAAAAATTACATAAAATTATTTAATGAAAAATTACCACAAAATGCAAGCATTTTCCTTGTCTATGGAAAAGGAGATCAGAAGCTAATTTTGTGACTGAGCACTTGTCCTACATAAATGAATTAAAATAAATAGGCATAGTATGCCTATTTATAGGCACAGTTTCAAAAATGCTGACTAAAGTAGTAAATACAGGTACATCAGCAACTAGCAGCCATAACCAGTTGTTAGCTACAAAACCTTCCAGGGTAGTTCTATTTCCATGGGAAAAAAATTCAATACTTTTTAGTAGTTGTTGACATTTCCTGCTTTTAGACACATGCTCTCTCACAAATTCTCCTGGAAAATATGTGTTACTTTACATTATAAACTTTTACTTAATGGCAGCTTTTAAGTCTTCTGTCAAAAACACATCCATGCACGAATGGAATACATAGGCTTTGAATCTTACTCAGCTAAATTGAAAGCGAAGACTGAACTACATTATAGCTGAAATCCATAGACACTCAACATTTAAATACTAAAACCAGTTGTATTAGTTGAAAAAGAATTGTTGAAGCCATTAAATATTAGGTAATTTTTACTCAAAAGATAACTTTGCTTCTCTAAGAATGAAAATACCTTTAGGAAGTACAGAATACTTCCTACCCTTCCTCCCAATGGAACAAGTAGCTGGGTACACATTAAATCCCATTTTCTCAAAGGCATTCTATACTTTGTGCTTACAGTCCTTTTCTGAGTACCTGTAAAAAGGAGAAGGAATAATCAAGATGGGACTAAATATTTAACATCACCTGAACTGCCACACAGGGTATAGCCTAATATCCACTTATGAAGGGGAAATGCTTGAAAACAGGGTGCAAGAAACAGGGCAAAAATCTTTCTCCGGTGTATTCTCCCAGCCTCTCTTAACAACAGGTCAGGAAATTCCTGAGTTGAATACTGTTTCTCAATCATTGTGGTTAATAGCCAGAGATAGAGCTCTTCCGCAAATCTGTCTAATCCTTCTTTATGAGTATTTTTATAAACTGTTGGCCTCTTCTGGTGACAATTTCACATTTTAAGGATGTACTTTCAGCGAAAGGTGGGATGTTCTATTTTGGTTGCCTTTTTCTCCAAATTGAAGAGTTTCAGTCAACATAAGTAACATCATCTTATTCTGACCCTGTTTTGTGTCCATTCTAATCCTGTGTCTCTTTTTTAATATTATAAAGCATCTGTGCTGTGTTCAAAATGTACCATATGGGTTAATTCTCTGATGGTATAATTTCTTTTGTTCATTTCCTTCCCTGCAATCGCCAATATCCTGTGTGGCTTTCTGGCTACTGTTAGGCATTTGCAGTGCTGCCTTATCTGTCAACAAATTCACTGTTGAACATGGTTAAAACTGTTGTTCCTCAGGACCCTCTTTCATAGTGAATCCCTCTGACACCGAGTATCACAAGGTCTTTCTCATTCTCCATGCAGCTAGGCAAAACTTTGATCACAGTGGATGATTTTGTAGTATCAGGAAGCTTGTTATTAACCTCACTGCTTCTCTTCAGTTCCAAGTAATTTTTGAAGTCAGCTGAGCACCATGGGCCTCACCAGAGATTGTTGTAGAAACCCTCTGCTAACAGAGGAACCTGATGATCTGTGCCTACATTTTATTTCTGATCCCTTTCTCAGTCACTCTGCCAGGCATCTTGAATTTTTAGTCAAAAACTTCTTGAAAGCTTTGCTATGTTATGCTGTCCTTAGACCAAAGAAAGCCCATATATATATATATCAGCATGTTGTAATTCCACAGGGGATTTTTTTTAGATAAATCACAGCTGAGATAAAGGGAGCTAAAAGGTGCCTTTCTTCCCCCATATTCTTTTCACCCATCATACTTTTCCAGTAGGGTTCTCAAAACCACAGCTGGGGCAAGACTAAACCTCCCAGGAGACAGCACACAGCGCTTGAGACTAGCTTCTGAAGATTCAGGATAAAATCTGGTCATTGCACAGGCAAGAACAAAGCCTTCCTATTTCAATGCCTTCCACAAAGTCCCATCTTCTATGGTTTCAAGTCAAACAAACCTCCCAAAACAAAAAAAACCAAACCCCACCACCACCACTAAAAAAACCCACAAAAAAAGTGGTAATTTTGCCTGGGATTTATAAAGACTGTTCACTGCCTTCTCAGTGACCACCCCCCCCCACCCCCCCACAACTGTCTCAGTTTTGGAAATCTCTTGTGACAGAAGAAAAATGAAATAAATTTAGCTGCTGCAAATTTCTGTTTGCCAAACTAAAAACTATTCATGATATCAAATCCTTGGCTAAGGCATTTGATAACTATATCCAGAGCAAATCCTCGTTACCCTAACAGTGAGTTGGTATTGTGTAAACTGCTGTGGCCCAGACAATGCTCTAATAAAGAGCATCATGTCAAATTCACAATGCAAGCCAATATGCGATTGTAACTAGGCAAACAGATCTTTGGTGTCATTTTGTTCATTTTACAAAATACATTTTAATCCTCACACTTCAGTGATTATTAAGCCTCATGTCAGACCAGTGTTTTTTAAACTTTAAAAATGTAGAAAGAGCAATCTAAAAGCTTCTTGTCTTCTAAAATAAACTCTTCCAAATTCCCATTACATTATCACAACTGGTTTTCCTGGATTAAAGGTACTATTTTCAAGTAACATTTTATTTTCCTAGCCTTCCCCCCCATTATTTTTAGAATAATGGACCTGACATGCTAGCAAAGCTAACCTAGGATTTTGAGGGGGAGAAATCTGGGTGGGTACTTGTTTACATCTCTTGAAAGGTGGTACTTGTCTGAATGAAATTTATTTTTAGCTTCTCAGCAACAGAGAGATGCCAATTCCTGTTTCTGTTGGTGCTTTCAATACTTTTGGCTTCTTATTGTGAAGTAATTTCCACATCTATAGTGCACAGTCACCTTATGCCCTTTGTGGAAGCCACTGATCTACATCACTTGCATTCAGTTTAGTTTCGAAACAGGTTTGCTGTCTCAATCTGCCAGGTCTTGATCTGTCAGTTTTAAAGTTCACATTTAAGAAACAAGACTTAAAAAAATTGACACCACTAGCTGAAAGAGTATAGAACCAAAGAGAACTGTGCAATTCCAATTCATACAAGAGCGGTTATTCTAGAATGTTTTCATATACGAATTAAAATTGCATTGTTTCTTTTTAAGGCATGAGCTTCTAAAATGGAAAATCACTATTAATTGTGGAATAACTAATCTATAGTCAGAAGACACAGTATTGTCAAAAGCCTTCCTTGCTGGTAAATATAATTGTTTCAGAAATTGTTGTGTTTGATGCGTTTAAGGAAACAGAATGTTAAATTCTCCAGAGTAGGATTTCTCCACTTCCGCAGGATATGATACAGGTTGGAAGGAGTCAGCAGCAGCTCTTACAGTGACTTCCAGTCTGTGACACATCTTTATTTCCAATGCAGATGAAAGAACGCTTTCTCAAAAAGAAATCAGATCACAAGACACAGCAATTACTCTTTAAAATATTAGAGAACACACTTTTTCACAGGATATACGCAGGGTACAGTTTCAGCTTGTTACTGTCAATATTCACAGTAAAATACTTTTGAAAAATAATCTATTTAAGTGCAGCTTAGAGCCGTCAAATGCCTGTTTATTTTGTTCTGCAGAAATAGTTATAAGATACCTAATGAGTTACTCTTTCTGTGTTCAGAGTTGCTCAACCAGTTGTGCACTACATCAATGCTGAAAGAGGTTTCTTGGAGAGCTTGAAGCTTCACAGTTTTTACCTGTTCCAACTGAAGCTCTATATTAAAGAACAAATGCAAAGCTCCTGTGCTCTAGATCTGCATGATAAGACATTGATCATCAGGCTAGCTTGTGAAGACACCTTAATGCCCTTTGGATTTGGGACATCCATGTTCTATGGTAAGACTTCTCTATTCAGATAGATTGTCCTGAATATTTACAGTCACTTAAATTTGTGGAGAAGGAACAGTGAGGAGACCAGTTGGCTTGATCTTGTTGATTCCTCCATCTAGGATGCAGACCCTTGGGTATTTGTTTTTCACTAGATGAGCTGCAAACTGAAACAGATATATCATTAGCACACTGCATATTATAGTCCTCAAATCAAAGTAACTTTGGTTTAAGTAAGGCGAGTTAAACAAAAGAAAAAATTATCGGACCCTAGAAGTTTGTTCTTTGCACCAACTAGTCCAACACAGGAACCCAGGCCTGTCTGTTGAAACAGCTGGGATGAATTTGGTGGTCATGAAAGTGTCACACTGATAACCGTGAACTTTATTTATCTCTGCTTAGGCAGGATTTTACCTCATTCTAACAGGATTATTTTATCTCAGAATAATCACTGGAACCCCTCTCAAAGCATGAAATAACAGATTTTTTTCTCTGCATTAACCTAACTCCCAGGTGGTTTTCTGTAGGTTCACAAGTGTACAAGCATCACAGTTTGATGGTATAGTATAGTCATTTGCTTACCTATTAAACTTGTCCAATGTGACTTGATTTCACAGATGTCAGATACGAATTTGGGGTCTAGCAGCTGCACTCTTGCCCCCCTGCCCCTCCCCATCTGCCCATAGGCAGGTTACATACTGCAAGCACATAGACCCCTCCCACCCCAGTCCTTGAAAGCCTCTCTTGCCAGTTAATTCATTCCATAAACCAAACACAGGAGTTGTCAGTTTCTGTGTAGCGATTTTTCATGAAGTTGCTACGCTGATGAAGGAACAATATTTTGTGTATTAAAAAAATAATAATGAGTAAAAAAAAAAATCAAAATAGTAAAATTAAGTATCAAAATCCCAAACCAAAGGAACAATATTTTGTGTTTAAGCTTAAACTTGCTTTTTAAATACTGATTGCAACACATTAAAAAGCAATCCACCAAAATGGATTAATCCGAGAGAAACTCCAATAGTTTTACCTTATTTCCAATAGCCGTGAAAAAGTCTGCCCCATCATCCCAATCTTTCAGATTGTTGCTTTATACTTGATTGACAAATTAGTACCATTTGTAAAATCAGAGTGCTTCAAAATGGGCTATGTAAAACAATCATAATTACTTTTTTGATCCTTTAAAATGATTTGTGATACTATTCCAGAACCTAGTGCAAGCATGACCTCTGAATAAGTAACTTTACAGAAACAACTAAATTACCAACTCAAGAACAGCAGTAGGCTCCCCATCCAAGCTTAGTACATGGGACTTCTTTTTACATTTACGTTCCTTCTAATTACCTTTGATAGTATAGCAGATACTAAGACAGAACGAGATGTACTACATAATTACCTGATCTAGTAGGTCCTGAAATAATCTCTTTAACAGGTAAGAGTTCATAGTAGCAATGTTTTAAACTCCTTCCATAGCCAGAACTTCTGCTTCACATCGAAGGTATTTTCTATATTCAAGCAATTAATTACTGTCCACTTATGTGACAAACACAGCTATGTTCCTTTCTCTGTGTTTCAGGATGGATTTAACCAGGGAATAACTAGTACATGGTCTGTAACCACTGAGGACTTGCTGAGGCAGAATAAGAGGCCACAGTGGATCAGTCAGGACATTTTGGCTGTTGTGTTTGTTTCAGGTACTTGCCTAAGGAAGACCAAAAGTAAGTTCAGTCATCTCTTCCCCCGTTAGTTTGGGTCAGTCAGCACAGGATTCAAAGGATCAAATAAAAAAAATCCTCACAATCTAACAATCAAAACAGCTAATAGTAAAGTTAGACCATATGTGGATGCCAGTTTTAATGAGAAAAGTAAATGCCATGCTTTTAGATAACCTCTCTGATGCAGCAGTGGTGTAATACACACAGAGATATCACTAGGAGAGTCCAAGTACCTCATGCTATAATCACAGTCCATAAAGATGTGGTGTATAGTAAAACAGATACAAAGATATTTCTCTTTGTCAAAAATAGCACTCAGCTGTGCATACCATGAGCTACAAAACCAGTATATATTCCTAGGGAAATACTCCTACCAGACATCTCTACTTCATATGTAATAACTGTCACCTCACAGTGCCCTCCACCTGTGACTAATGGATAGTGCTCTGTCTTGGACACCAATGCTGCTCATAGCTGGCAGAAATGAAAAATAGCAACAAGTGTTCAGACTGACAGGAAGCAGCATATTATTTGCTGAGTATAACGTCCCATGTGTCAGCAGAGAGGTTCAACTCCCTGTCTACTGATAATTTTACACTTCTGATAATAAACTGTAAACTCTGCTCCAAGTTTTCAGATGTTCTAGATATAACAAAACTACCATTCCACGCAATCTGAAAAGAAAAGATGCAAACAAATGCTTTGTGTTTAGGGTTTGAGCATTAAGGCCCGTGTCCCACTGTGTTTTAGAGCTACTTTAGTAACCAAGATATAGCTGGAAATAAATTTTCTTCACTGCATATGACAAGAGGTTCCTTTATAACCTTATGGCAAGGAATCTCTTGCTTCTTGCAGGGCCTCTGCGAAGCAAGCGCTGCAGAATCTGTGACTGTTAGCAAATGATAGGCAGAAAGCACAGAGCAGACAAGATGATATACCACAAGATGAACTGATTTTTTTTTTTTTTTACGTTGTCACAGAACTGTCTGCACTTGTCTACATAGCTTCAGTGAGACAGGCTGCAAATACAGCTCAAAATATTGCATCTGAACATCCAGCCAGGGAAAATCCAGTGAGCATGGAATGTACTACTATTGGTACCACACTACTGTGGGAATTAGCTGCAAGTCAGGAACCCACATGCATATACATTGCCATAAGCTGAGAGCTGCCATCGAACTCCAAATATCATCCTCCAAAAGCTTTGCACATACACCCGTCTCCCCGCTGCAAAGAAGAGAAGAGTCAAGGTTTAACTCACAGGGTAATAGGATTTGATCTGATTAAAGACATTCCTAGTTTTACCTTCTGCCTTCCCACATTGCGTCACTGAAAATAGAAACAGTAAATTTTAATAAAGAGTAGATTTAGAAGTACCCATCTTACTAGCACTACAGTCTTCCTAATTAAAGCTTTGACTTTTTATAGTTCTGTTCCTCAGTACATGTTTGTGCCTTCCTCTCTCAGACAGAGGAGCCTGCCAGTCAGACAAGAATGTGAACTTATTCACCATGTTTCTGAAGTGTTCCAACACCACCTGGTATCTTTCCCTGTCAAAATATATTGTATGAAGCTAGTATTTTCAAAACACATGAAAGCGTTATTTCTGGCATGTGAACTGATGGAAGGGCATGAGAGGAATGACTATTTGAAATAGCTACATAAACTTCCTCCCTAATGTGACCTTCATTTATGTTCAAATATCAGTAACTTAAATCGAAGAAATTAAGATAAATAAAAAAATTAATGTTTCCTAAAAAGTTGAAAAAAATCAGTGATCCAAAAAGAACAACATTTCATGCATCAACCCCGCCGCTCCCAAGGTGCTCTTCTGAATTAATGCCAGACTTTCTACAGCAGAAACTGCCACCTTGGACTTTACACACAGGCTCTATTCTCTTTATAAATGCTATCATGAAGTGTCAATGAAAAGTTTAATAACAGGCATCTGAATAAGTAATTTGTAGTCTACTAAATAACCTAAATTACAAAGGTGCTCTTAAGACAGAAGATAACATGGTGAGGAGATAAGCAAATGAGTTACATCATTCTCAATAACCTGTAAACCACCTACAATTTAAAGAAAGATTTTTTTGAAACATATAAAGGTAGTGCATTATACAGATTGATTTTAAATAGAAATGAACCTTTGTCATTTATAAGGTGATTATACTTTCTTAAATTTATCAAATGCTTGTGTTGACATTACTTCTGAGATATATCTGTTTCCCCATACCACCAGTGGATCAGTGTCCTCTGCAATGCTTCTGTTTTCCTTTAGACAACAACACTACTTGGGGGAAACAGTTATGCTTATCTGAGGTAGAGGATTAAAGGGATGCTATAAGACTTTAAGCTTTTTCCTTTCTGCCTCAGATGGCCTTTCCTCAAGATGTACTTCCCAAGAAAGTTCAGTTACTGTGTTTTTACTGCCTGCTTCTAGTGTTTAAATTGAACTTCCTATTGCTACTTTCACAGCAAATATTATATATGAAAGGATAAATATGTAGCAACTTATTTAATGACTACTATGTGATGGCTTTGGTGAAGGCTTTGGGAACACTGTTCCTCTATTAAGTAATGTATCAATCAATTCCACATAAAACACCCTTCCCGGTGAGTATATCTCAGCCAGAAAATTGTAATCTGTATTTGAAAGCAGTCAGCTAAGACTCTCTCACATTCAGATACAAGAAGTCAGGCTTTCCAAGACAGACAAGATGACAGGAAATTTGTATCAAAATTTGGGCAAATATTAAACACTTTACCCTGTATTAGTGTTGCTCTAAATACAAACGGCATAATAGGACTGCTCCTTTAAGTACCATCTGCACACTGGAGCATATATCAAAAAGTTTCTACTATCCTGTTCCAAGTAGTAAAATCACAGCTTTCAAGCATGTTGAATATATTACACCAGGAACATCACATTTTCAGACTGTCTATAGCAAAGAGTCTAATAACACAACACAGCTTGAGCAGCATCGTTCCCAACACCCTTGGGGCTAGCCTTCAGGGTTGCTATGTACACATTATTCACTTTCACAGACATTCTTGTGACAGGTTGTAATTAAAGGGCAAGCTGGGAGGGAAGGAGGAGTAACATACTGTACCAGAATACCAAAAAAGACCACTGTGACAAATGTTACCAGGGTATAAATGTTAATATCATACTCTGAAAGACCGAGAAGAAAGAGATATACTTTAGAAGCTAGATGAGAAATATTAACCTGATTTTGTAGTACTCATCTATTGCCACAAGATTATTATTAGTTTTTCATTTGTAAGCACTGGTGAAAGCACACCATACTCAAAGTGATCAATCTAGAGCTTTTTAAACAACACTTTCCATATGCCACAAAGCAGACCCAGCACATAAGATTATTTTTAGTCAGCTACTTCTTATACTAAAGGGTTCCAGATAAATTAAATGGCATTTTAACACCAAGGGAAAGAAGGGCAGCTAAAGCCTCCCATATCAACAAAACAGTGACTAGTTAATGGTTACAGTATTAGCATAAACTAAATGGAAGTACAAAACACAAGTAGTAAAACTTTGTTCAAACACATACTATGTAAAGAAGAGCAAAAAAGAGGAAGCAGGAAAAAGAGTGAAAAGAGAGAAAGGAAAAGAGTAAAAAGAGAGAAAGAAAAAGAGCAAACAAAAGGGAGAAACGGGGGAAAAAAAAAAAAGACGGACTTGCTGCTCTAACAAGATCAAGGAAAAATTCTTCACACACAGACCTGGCCAAAAAGGAGCATTTTCCATTCCATTAGTACAAAAACACAGCAGTAACTTAAAGGACTTACATGCAAAGATTTGAAAATAAACCTATACAAACAGGTATTTAATAGCTGGTTTCAGAATAAATGTTACTGAGTATGAAAGTAAGAGTAAACACTCAAACTTCTCCAAGTAATAACTTATAAACACCTGCATTTTTTGTTTTCCACCTAGAAATGATATATTAAAAAACAAACCCAGCTGAGAGCAAGCACTTGAAAATGAAAACTCAGTTGCAGAGATTTAGCTGTTGTAGCACAGCTAATTTATACTAAAATATATCCAGTGCACCCAATACAGCTAAATGGATTGTAAAATTAAAATGCAAAAAGCAAACCTATTCTGGTTTTGATTCAACAGAAGATAAAAGCTGTTAGCGAACAGAAATATGTATTTTTAAAAAGATGTGTAACAGTTGGCTTGAATATGAAAAAGAAAGCATGAGTCTTTCTGAAAGATTCTACCCCCCTCCAAGTCTAAAGACTGTCCTAGATGTCAAAGAAAGTTCAGAGAAATACTTGGTAGTGAAAACCCTTTCTTTGTGATTTGCAATACTTTTTGCTAATGCTACCCAAACTGGAGTCTTTTTTCTTAACCACAGAGACAGCTGATGAGAAAGCCTCTGGCAGATCCATACAGAAACTACCAGCTCTTCGGTATTACTGAGGGCATGCCTACACTGTCACTTTTGTCCCATTTCTTCTTAAACTCGAGGACAAATTCCTTGGCCCTCCCAAAAAATGGACACATTCCCTCCTGTAGCAGTCAGTCAGTCCTCTTCAAAAGCCGATTCAGATACAGTTTAGAGAAGAGCAAAACAGCATCTGCCCCAGACAAGCAGTCTGGATACTCGAATTGCCAAATTTGTCAATACCACTCTAGCTGGCAATATCCTTACACAAATCTCCTGGACCTATAACATACATTTATTAGTTCCTTACTGTCACTATTTCAGATTCTCTGAACTGAAATAGCAGGAAACATAAAACACTGTCTCAGAACTGAAAAACAGCCTCAGAAAGTGATAATTCTGTGTTATAATGCATTAGCCCTGAGTGTACAAAGTGATACAGCCTAATCATGCAAGCTCATGAAAGGACAAGAGTGCTCTTTCAGAGGTGCAGCCCACAAAGGCAGTATAACCACAGCCAAGACTGACTGGAAGACTCCAAGGAAACTGTGGAGCCTATCAGCAGCACTCCAGGATTCAGATTCACCATCTCCCATCTTTCCTGTCCTTACAGATCTCCCAGATGGCTGAGAAGAGTTGAGATCCTGCTTGCCAGCACGTCCCAGAAGTCAGACATATTTTGATAGGTAAAGCTGATGACCCATCCCACAGTCCCTCATCTCAGATACACCCAAGCCTCTGTGTAGTAAGGCACACAGATGGGACAAACAATGTCTACATCAACAAACAACTAAAATTTCCATTAACCATAACGGCTTGTCTCAGTGAAGATTAAAGAACAAAACTTATTTGGAGTTTTAAAAACAGCCTGCTTTCCTTGGCACCTACTTCAGAAGAGGAAAAGGAACAATCAAATTCTGATCCTGAGCCTCTCCAACTTTCATTTTCCCCCTTTCCTCTTTCATACCTAGATGGAAAGGGGGAATATTTAGGTCATCTCTGCTATACTTGAGGCATTCAGTGCAAACTAACCAAAGCCACTGACAATGGCAGAATTACAACAGCGTAACATAACTCCTGGCTGGCAGCCCAAGTGTCTTTTTTGGGCTGTGTGAAGAGCAATGTACTAGCAACAGCAGCCGGGTTATCTTTCTGTCAATGAAGGAAAACTTGCATGCATGTTACAATAATAAAAAGCACTAAATAATTCAAAATTTACAGAATAAGAAAGACTTCACTGTGTCTTGAGTAGAGGTACAAGCAGCAGGTTTGTTGCTGATTAACTAGGCCTTTCAGCCTCTTAAAAATACAAACTTAATCTCTTCCTCTTTAAAAGCAACAAAGAGGCAACTGATGATTCCAGTAGGCTGAGTAATGCAGATGGGAGGGTGATGCCTTAAGAAAACAAACATGAAAAAAAGACAGTCTGGCAGTCATAAGGAGCCCCTCCATCCCTGCAAAGAGCAAATATCTTCAGTTTTCATTTCACTTGTTCAATCACTTATCCGTAGAGAATATTTACAGGAAAATGTAGAATCTAAAAGATGGATAGTGGAAATACCTCAAGAAGTTTATCGCCTAATTTCTATTTACTTTCAGTCTAGAAATTTCATTAGGCCCTTCTAACTAAGTGTACCCATCTTTAGAAGCATGAACACATCTGCCCTTTAGTATTCTATGCAACACCTAATCTTCAGATCACCCTATAAAGTTTTATAGGTATCCATTTGTGTTTTTAAGACAGGTTTATAACAAGAAACCAGCTTCAACACGCAGGGACTTGCTTCTCTGGCAAGGCCTTTTTAAAAGGCCTGAGGAAGATGACAACAAAAATCACAAGAATTCAGTGATAACTGGACATTTTTACTCATGTGTCTCAGCCTTCATATAAGAAGAAATGTATCTTTGATAGTGTACTGAGAGAGAAAAAATGTTACTTTCATATAGAAAAAGTATTTTTTTTTTCAGAATAGGAATATGTTATATAAAAACAATCTCAGAATTGACCCTCTCCCCCTTGCTCTGAAAAGAGACAGAAAGATCTCATGGAAAATCAGGACTGTTTGCCTTTGCTTTGGAGATAATTCATATATTTTATCTGTTTACTACTGTGATGCAGTAGGAATGACTACCTTGTTTCAGTAACTTGTAGAAGTTGTCTAGACAATGTATTTATAGCAGCATAACTTATCTAGATAAAAAATAATCAGTGTAACAATCAGAAGTTATAATTTAGAATTTATTTCCCTACTATTAAGACAGATGTTTTTAAAGCTTTGATTTACAGCTTATCTAACTGTTTTTCCAAGGCAAGAAATAAATGAGTTGCTAATTATTAGACAGACTAAAGTGTCCTGTGTACTTTATTCTGTTCTAGCATTTAACTGACAATAAAGCACGTATATATTAAATGACCACACCACACGAGTAGAAGCATGTCACTGTCAAAATTGAGTTGCTGGAGCATGATTTAATATCAGGTAAGGTATTTCTCCTCTTCTAATTCCAGTCAACATTGCATTAATCTAGACAAAAAGCTGGAAACAGAAACAGATAATGCCTTAGCACCTCAGAGTTAATTGAAGGAGAAGAGATGAAGTAGTGATGTCACCCTTCCAAAAAAAGACCCAAACCAATCCTGTTCCTACATATGCATAACTATAATCCGCCTTTGCACTTGCTGTATCTCAGACTTTGAAAGTGACAAAAATCAGGAGACGTGCTATTTGCCATGCACTAAAAAAAAAGCAGCTACAGTTGAGCACTCATTGCCTATTTAACTATTATATTCCCAACTGTAATGATCCTCTGCCCATACCAGAATTTACAAGGTACTTATCTATCAATGGATTTGGGAAAGGGGAATTTAATTCACTTAAAGAGATGGCGCCACTTAACACATTTAAAAGTTAAAAATCAAAATAGAATCTGGTTTATTAACTCCAGCATAATGCCTTTCACGTAGATGTTTCCTGCTCTTTTCAGAGTCAAACAAGTATTTGCTCTGTTAACAAATGCCCAGAATCTCCTAGGAGAAGAAAGGCTGGCACAAAGTGAGAACCAGCCTAACAGAAGGAATATTCTGCAAAGAAGTGCGAGCCAAGCACCACCACACGATGCCCAGTGCAAACTCCTCTTCACTATACCATTATGCTGCTAACAGCACATTCAGTAATGCTCTTGCACATCAGCCAATCTGTTCATTTAATTTTTAGGGTAAATTAAATGGCTGAACAAGCAGGATTATCCTGTTTTAATTCTGTTTTAAGGAAGTATTCAACTAGAGCCAGAGCTATACTGAAGTCTGCGGCACTGCTGGCTTCCTTTGCCTCCTGCTGGAACAGTGCTGTGGTGAAGTTTTCACTTTTCCCTCTTGCCTATCGAGTTCTAGACAGCATTTTCTTTCCAATTTAAATGTTTTATCATCTGGCACCAAATCAAATACAAAAGATAGAAAATAAGTATGAAAAGGGGGAAAAGGCATTTTCTACATGTCTGTTGAGTACACTTAACTTTGCTTCTTTTTAAAAAAATTTATTTAAATGATGCCATGTAGGCATGAATACAAAAAGCAATTGAAAGATTCAACCTTCTAATTACAAATAGCCCCATAAATAATCAGTGTTTTTTCACACTTACCCCCACCTCTCTCAGTCCTGCATAAATTTAAACCAAACATCATCTAAAGGTGCCCATCTCCATATTTTTAAAGGAGTAAGTATCAGTGAAGACTTCTGAAACATTCTCCTTTATGGTGGCGGGTACATTTTGTGGCTCATTCCTTTTCAGCTGGAAATACATAACTCTGTCTAGAAAAAATACATTTGAAGCTGAACACCTTGGAACATTTCTTTGGATGTAATTGTTTTTGTTTCCATGCATTCATTTTTGCATTTTTTCATATGATTCAATTACCTAGTAAAATTCAAAAAGTAATAGCTATTCTTCTTGTCAAGCCTCAAGCTACATAGCTTTGGATTGGTTAAATTCATGAATAGTGCCAGACAGTTTTATGCAGCCATGCAGGGTAAAACTGAAATTTGTCTTAAAAATTAATCCACAAAAGAAAGGCATTCTAAATTTTATCACCACAGTCAAATTGAGGCTGGTTTTATATGTACTCTAAGGGTGCGATAGAGGTGGTGAGTCCCTATCAGTATTTAGGCTCCAATATTTAATTAATCTGTGGTCAAACTGGTCAATCCAGTATTTTGTTGCTATTTAAAACTCTACACTCTTTAGTTAGACTTTCAAGAACTCTAAAAGCAAAGCAAGAGGCAAAGCAACATTTCTCTTTTATGAAAAGCTATAATATTGACAATTCCAGGTAAACCAGGTAAACAATGTCTCAGTTGCAGAAAGTCTGGGTTTGCGGATAAGGCAGCACCCTCCTATACGACTGAAGTACTTGCACTTACTAAGCACGCTGCAAGTTTTCTATAGCTGCACTGCAAAGGAAACATTCAATTTTCATTTAACAAAAGATTTAAAAGGCAAAACAAATCTAAGTTTGCATAAGAAGTGTCACTACCCTGCAGGAGAAAACTGTATCTTAGCTATGGTGTAACCCACAAGCACTGTAAAGACTCTGTCCTTTCTTTTTGTCAGACAGGATTGTTTCTTCATGCTGTTTTAGACAGAATACTTATAGCGTTCCTCTGTTTCAGATAAAACATTTCTGACAGGTCCTGGAAAACAAGTCCCAGTAAATGACTTGGTAGTATGTGGGATATCTCCCATAAAGACACTCATTAGTGAATACCAAAGCACTTTCTTTTTCCTGTTCCATTTCTTCAGGATGTTAGTGAACAGTTAGGCTCTTACTGAGATAAATTAGGATGTTCAGTGATTTAAAATGTAATTGTTGAAAGAAGCTGCATAACCCACCATCAAACGTGTAAAACATTTAAATCATCTCCACTTCGCTCTTAGCATTTTATGCATTTTGCATTTGTTCGAGGAGGGGATTTATTCATTCAGCAGTTAGTGAGCAATTGTGATTATGCAAGTTAATTGCTTTCATGTTGAAATATTTATCGTGGACTTACCCAGATCTCATGCACGAACCTAGGTCTCACTCACTAAAACTATGTGAGATATGCTGTACAGTCTCTTTTATGCCATCACTGTTACTATTTAAGAGACTTGATACATATCACAAGTTAATTTTCTAAATGATGAAACACAGGTTAATGAGAGGGATTGCTCACACTACTTACAACTCCCTGTATGTATTAAAAACTCCAACATTTGTTGTGCTGATGCTTCTGCTGTCCACCACATGAAGACCTTTTAGTGGTCCACAACCCTCCTTGTCATATCAGGGCTACAGTTCATGCCCTCTGAATAAATAGACTTAAATTGTGGTGAACTCAAGGTACACCATACCTAAGAATTTTTTTTTTTTTAATTTAAAAAAAGACACAAAGGGTAACTCTTCTTCACCTGAGAGGAAAAATGGTGAAAGAAATGCTTCTACTTGTTATCCTGCTGGTTCACAACACTACCCAATATTTAGTTATAAAAGGAACAGCCAAGTCTGAATATTGTCCCTGTCTAGTTAAAGGCACTGACAATAAAAGTATAATACGAAAGTTACCATTCTCCACAGGAACCATTCTCCACTGAGCACAACTGCATGAGCTAAATGATTCTAAAAAAACTAATCAATACACTGTTTTTTATTAGCAGGAATATGAATTATATCTTATTTCCTTTGGACTTCATAACATACCTGTCCCCACCCTACTTACCTTGTGTGCTTCCTAACACCACGGAAAGTACACCCAAGTGAGTTTTGAAAACTAGATCTTACTGATGCACATTAGAAGTGCTGATGTCACTTCTATAACATGCCAAAATAAAGATTTTAAAGCCTAAAAAGGTCATGTTACATAATTTCATTTCAAAACATCAACTTTCTCAGCTGTTGATCACTTGTAGAAAAATGTTTTTGTCTAGAAGCAGAAATGAACAAAAAAATCCCCCCAAATCCTGTCATCATACCCAGTTACTAATCTGAATTATCCAGACTCTAGCATTTATTTACTACTCTCTGTATTAATGACACTGATGTATTTCTAAGTATCAACATATATTTTATAGCAATATACTTACAGCAGCTGTGTTCTTCACTACATTTCCTACAATCACCACAACTCTTCCTTTAAAGCTCTGGAGAGTGGCAGTTGCTGGGCACTGGACGAGATCCCCTTCTGCAGTAAATGCTGATGCAAATGGGACATTGATGCTGCCAGAAATGTGCCCACGGTTAAAGCTTAGGAAGATCAGTTAAGGACATCTGAAAGGCAGAAAGATCCGTGGTACATGCACAGCTGTGGGATGAACTTGCTCTTCATCCTGGCTGTCGTGATACAACACCATCAGTCTTTTGTACTAGTGTACTCATTTACTATTTACTCATATGGAGAAAACAACTTCTGACAGTACACAGAAAAAAAGGACAGAATGAAGAGTTGTTTGTTTCATAAAGGACATAGCACAGCACTACAGAAACTGATCTGTGAAATTAAACACTTGGTGCTAAGGACTAAATATCCACAGTATACATATTTTTGTGGATATTACTTCAGATCAGCTCTAGTTTGATAACAGGAGCCAAATACCAATAGGTAGCTGGAGCACCTCTTCCAGAGGAGTTTTATGCAAAAGGAATGAAGTACTTACAATAAGAACCAAAACTAAATAGGGATTATTGGAAAATTTCCTTAAACCTCCTGCCAACCCCCGCAAGCCCCCTACAATTTTGATCCAAACTGAAATTCTAGTGAACGTGCACTCAGATTCCCAGACACGCATCGTGTATATTATCTGCAGTCTGAATAACAGCAGGTGTGTATTGGGTATTGAAAAGCAAACAACATACAAATGCTAGCAACTTTCAGATATAGTTAGTTGTGCTTCACTTTCAAAGGATGATCGTTCAATGAGATTTTATGAACAAATATTGAATGTGAAACTCTCTTCAATAAAAATTAAGTTGGACCACTACTATTTAGCTTTTTATGAATTTGGAAATGCACCATGACCTTGACAAACCTCTGAATTACTTCCACAGACTGTACACACATGCCCAGAACACTCCCCTTCCCCAGCAAAAAACAAGCACACCTTTGAAGAGATGGGAAACAGTAAAGTTCTGCAAAAATATACACACTGTCAAATATCCAGATTAGTCACTCTTTATTACTGTACTTGCAGAGAGCTAGTTCAATTTATAATTAAATCTCAGAATCCTTTTTAATAAAGGAGCTGCCTTAAATGGAGGTAAGATTTAATTGACTTAGATTAATATTAGCATTACTTTCTTGTGATTTATGTAACAGTTTCAGCTTTATGGTCATCACTGTTAGTGTGGGAAAAACATTGCTATATAAAAAAATTTGAAAGAACAAAAGATGATCACGTACCATTCATTAATGTTGTCAGTTTGTTTCTATTTTGAAGGGGAAAATTATAACATCCCTCCTCACTAATCTGTGTCAACCGCCTTTCCTCAACCCCATTTATAACCACATCACTATCATTGCTACTAACCAGGATAGAAGTTCTGAAACAATTATTGTTTAGACAGAAAATGACTTTGGACAGATTTAGTTGCTCACTCTTATGCCACCGAGTATGCTTCACTGCTCAGAGAAACTTGACCTGATCTTTTATAAAAGAAATACATTTGATATCAACATTAGTACCAAACTAGATAGGATCCAAATTGTATTTGCTGTCATTCACTTTCTCCCTAGTCTTAAGTGACCATCTTAAGCATTCCAGTACTAAGACAATTAACAAAAAGGCCAAGATTTTGTGTGACAGTCTGAGAGACCATAAGCATGCAGCTATAACTTTCATAACAGGAATGGAAGGCTGCCAGTATTTCTGCTAATATCCTTAATGAAATGAGCCTTAGATGAATTGCTGGCCAACAGAGACACTGCTTTCAGTATATTTATTACCTTTTCATTAGAAAGTCTACTGTTACAAAGCTGTCTGTTGAGAAAAAGGGCTAGTAGCTCTTGACCTCGCAACATGAGCTTCATTAGAAAACAATGCCCTAGCTTTTAAGTGCATCCTAGTATGAAATATGAAGCATGTCTGATACTTGTCAAAAGTCCTCTCAATGCTTTTTTCAAATCACACTGAAAACAAAGTGAGAGTGAAGTTTAGCATGGCAGGCATAGACGATGAGGAAGACTAACAACAAAATGTAAGAAACAATCATATTTTTGAAACACCTCATAGTGGTCTGTCACATTTTAAAACACATGCCACTAACATACAGACTGCCTGATCCTATTGTACAGTTTGTTGAGATTTTCTCACAAAGACTGTTTCTTCACTGCAAGAATGAACAGGGCACTGAACACAGTATTCCTGTGGTTTCCCATGTATATTCATAACTGATGACAGTTTAATAGCCTTCTAAGATACCTTATGTTTTCTTCTACAACTGACATATAAATCAACTCACTTAAGGGGTAATTTTACTACCTACCAGGCTACCTTTTTAATAATGACGTTCCCTACCTCCTAATGCCAGATGGGTATTATGATTTAAGTCCACTCATTATGTAAAGGACAGGACATTTTAGTCTACCATAAACTCCAACCAGATCGAAACAACAGCACCAGTGATTACAGTGCACTGTTCAAGCTATGGAGATTTTCTCTCTTCAGTATTCTTTTGAATGCCTCCTCATTCAAAAAATATAAATGGAAAGTCTGATTAATATTTTGTAATATGAAAAACAGCCTCATAAAACCACTTACTTCATAGCAGACAGACGATTTTAAAATAAATGAAATTTTGAATCCACTCTGCTGGAGTAGAAAGAATTAGTATGACAGTAGAGTAGAACCTATTATCGAGCTATTAGGAAAGCTATAGAAACATTCAGGCAAACACCTTGCCTTTGATCCTGATTATAGTATAAATAAATCCATTACTGTACATAGATAATACCCTTTCAGTGCAATGACTGTAGTCTAGGCATTGTATATTACTTGGTCTCCTGCATTCTCCTTGATTTCTAGGAAGTAGCTTAAATAATTAATAACAGAATGATGCATGTAGAAATAGAAACATTATTTAAGTTGGTAGTATCAAAGCTTTGTATGCAGTAACAATAACCTTTTATGGTTTTTAATTCCAGGGACTTCTCTTTTTAACTGGAGTCAAAAAAGTGTTATCTCTTGATAAAGAAATGTCTCAGAAAATAGCCTGCATTTTTACTGTTTTCTGAATAAAGAGGACCACATTTTCAACAATCCAGATCCAGGAGTAAAGATGTTGCTGGAGCCTAGAACATAAAGAGTCAAACTACTCAGACACATGAATTTATACTTAATTGGAATCCTTAACTGACGCATGAAATTAATACATGCAAGCAGAAGAAAAATTACATTTTGTGTTCTTTTGACCATTTTGTTTTGTCTCCACAGCAGATCACATTACAGGTTCAAGTCTGGCATACAATAAAACGGTAATTCCTTAAAAATAACAATTTTAATTTAGAATAGTCCAATTATACTATTCTGTTTCCCCTGTAAATAATAAATCTATCTCTACATAGTAAAAAATAATATTTTTCTACTTCACCATACTTTGCCATAAATATTGCTAAATATTTAATAGAGAAAAATGTTAACGGCAGTGTTTTTCTCTATATACACAATTACCTTTAAAGTGGTATTTTAAGAAACTAGATGAAAAAAATCAGGTTGAAACATTATTTATTTAAATTTTTACTACATATTTTAGCCAAATATTGGCATTGATCCACCATTCACTTCACTGTCTAGAATTTACACTTTTCTAATATGCATGCATTATATTGGTAGCATTTGTTAGACACTGGAAGATCTTTTCTAATGGCAAAGATGTTGGAAGCCTGTTGAATCTCTATCATTGGTGATCTTTAAGAACAAGACAGACATACATAAAAGGAATGATCATCCTTTCTCAAAGGTGGACTAAAACTCACAATTCTTTTGTTATTTTTCTATTTAGTATTGTTTGCCCATGAAGAATTATGGCTTGTGACACAGCAAGTTAAGAGTACATTTACCGCAAAAAAGAACTGTCTACATCACCTTTGCTATTATGAAAGGAGAAATACTTAAAAAATGATACAAACCAGTAACAAGTATATTCCCAAATACTCGATAGAATGTTAAGAGTTACCTCTAATAAAATCTTGTCATTATTCCCACTTTTAGATGGATGTGGACAAAGATGTGCAAGAAAGACTCCCCCTTCCAGAACCCAAACAAACCCAGCCCTGTAACTGCACTACTTCAGAAAAACAATTAAAAAAAGACTCCACATGCAAAGAACTACATATCTGAAAAAAAAACCAAACGAGTAAGGTGTAGACAGAGTAGCAACCCTGATAATATAGCTTCAAGATACCTTTAGTACTTTTCTGAATATAAGCTAACTAGAGGACGTAAGTTAGGGAAGCCATATGGCTGCATTACCTGACCGTGGCAAGAAGGCACTCAATAGGAATTGATTTTCCACTGAGGGATTGGCAAAGCACAGGAGCCATCAACTCTTCTCTATCTCCCTTCCACTTAATTGGAAAGCCTCACATCCTTCCAAAATATTGGTCCTATTAAATGGGGAAGGTCTGCTGACAACACTTGTCATAAAAAAAAAAGTAGCATTAAAGCATTTGTGCTACTGGTACAAAGTGGTTTCACTGGACCCACAGTTTAAAATGGGAAGGCAAAAATACATTTCTCCTCTTCTCTGCAAGCCAGAGACATGACAAAAATGTCTGCCTTTGGTCCTTCCACTGTACCTCTACCACACCTATTTCCATTGTTTACCATTCTAACATCTCAGTGCCTACAGACAATGAAGTAGTAATTGACACAGGCATGATTTGGCAAGGCTGGCACTCAGATTTGAAGGATACTCTTCGCTGTTACGAATGTCCACCACCAGCAGCTTTGGCTTGCTAGACTTTGTTTTCTTTACAGGTGTTTTGGAATGACTAGGTCCTGTCAACTCACACAAATCAATCAGATCTTCTGCTGAAATTCGTGGTGACACCTCTGCCTTCAGGTCATCCAACTTGATGGAATCCCTAGACTTTAAAAGAAGAAAATTAATATTAGAGGTGATAAAACTAGAGTCATGGTGTTCTCTGAAACTTCTACTTACTTGACAACCTCAAAGTGTAACAATGCAGTTAGACAGAAACAGATCTCTTCCTTAGAACTCTGAACTAGTCTGAGTTAAACTACCTATACAGAAGAGCTCCAGAGCACTGCCAAATGCCTATCTGCTAATTATAGTCCTATTTCCTGTTGAAATTGTTAAAAAAATAAAATTGTTTGACAATCTGTGCAAACTATTTGTTTGTGATCTGTTAATGAATTATTCACTGTGGCCAAGGGGGTCACAAAACCCACAGAACGTTTCTCAGCATCAGAAATTAAGTAAATTGGCTAGAAAGCACTCTCTGAAAGGAGTTGCTGAAAGGCCTTATGCTTGGAGCAGGAAAGAACAGTAGCAATTGGAGACTTGGCACAGAAACTGCAGGGAAGCCTCTAAGATACAAAGCTATCTAAACACTACGTATTACCCCAGCCCAAAGAAAAGGCACAAATCAGGACACCAGAAACGTGAGAAATAGTCCTGTATTATAACCCAGAAAATTTTTTCCATAATTTTAGGGGATGGGGCAATTGTGGGACAGGACAGGTAATGATACAACACACAACACCACATACCTGGTAGTACTCAAGCAACTAGTTTGATAATACTTAAATCGTTTTTCATGAGAGCCTTCACTGTGAATTATCTCAGAAATATTCCTAAGTGCTAGCATTTCTGCACTTGACTTAGAAGCTCATGCATGTCTAAATTAAGCAAAAAAAATAAATCAACCCTCCTTATTTTTTGCAAATAGAGTGCAGAAATTCCGTATTTTCATTAATTACCAACACATACAAATCTCTGAACTGCAGCACAAAAAAATAAAATATGGCCACCATAAGACAGTTGTGAAATGTTTGAAGCCATGTCTCCACCTTCCTTCAGAGGCCGTTTTACACTGCTGAAACTTTCAAGTGCCATTACAACTACACTTTCACCCAAAAGAACTAGCTTGATTCTCAAAATAAATGAAGAAGGAAACCTCCAGCTTGTTCAAGAGGGTCAAACTTGGATCCTTTATAAGCAATAGGCAAAAAGATGTGCAGCATGCCCTAGGCTTTTGTTCTTGGGAACATTGGGTTTGCAAAACTTATCTGAAGACCTAAAAGTTAGAGGACTGCTACAGTCACTTTTCCTGTTATTACATATGCAAAGATGAGACTTTTTTCTTTAATCTCTTAGCTACGCTGGTGGAACTTGCAGGACTATATTTGCACTAAAATGTTCTCATATCACTTCAATCAAATGTTGAAAGTGCTTATTTTTTAAACCTTTCATAAGCTATGTAATTAAATATACATTATCATGCACCATGGTGTTAAGGAGTTAAACTACACTTATGTATAGTCTTCTGCAGCAAAAGCTTTTTTTTTTTTTTTTCTGTTGGTGCCATTGCTTCAATCTGAAGAATCACGGGTAAATTGTAAAGTAGCTTGTTTTCACTCTGATTTAATCCAGTAGATACAGAGTTAACAGGTTGGTTACATATGCAAAAAACCTCTATGGAACATATGGAACTCAACTTACTCTTAAGAGTTACGTACATGAAAGATACACTTATGGAGCTTAGTCATCTTACAAGAGAACTGGCTTGTCTTGTGCAACCATCGTGCTCCTGTTGACAGGAGGTCAAATAGAGGCAAAAGTTGTTTATAACTAAGTCCACAGCTATTTCTGGTGAGTTATTCTGGCTTGTCAGGAGACAGGAACAAACAGAGTGACTAGGATTCATTACAGGGAGCATATTCTGAAAGATCTTCAGACTGTTTTGATGTCTTATTCTTAAGGAAGAAGACCTATATTAATGAAATTGCCAACCACTTCATCATGAAGATTTGCTTGTGCACTATGCAGTTGTTCATAACATGAGCACAAGCATACAGAGATGGACTACAGAAAGTGGAAAAATAAAGAACAAATAGAACATTATCGCATATTATCTTTGAGAATGGGTCTATACAGTGCAGTCAAAATATAGGTCTTTCTAAGAGTATCACAGTAGTGAATTTTCCGCTTCAAAAAAAAAATTTATCTTTGTTATCTTGTTTTAGATTGCAGTGATCACCCTGATTCAAGACACTATGTGCTTATAGCCCATTAAAAAAAATTCAAGAGAACATGAGTAACACACTGAAGGAAACAGAGGCATTATTCATTAGTATTAGCCCAACTGACTGTTAGCTCTAGCTTTTGTTTTGGTTTCTAAACATACCAGTTTCTTAATTAATCTGATGACTACTCCAAGTTGAAAGAACAGAGAGGCATACACTTATTCTCCTGAGTTATGTCCCAGAAAAAAAAAGACTTCTTAGACAGTCCTTCTGCAGTTCAAAATACCTTTGCTGTAAAACAGATTATCAAAAAGCACTCAAAATTACAAACAAATCAGGGAATATATTTGTCCACCAAACTGCCTCTTCCATTGTATATGACAGTACTAAAACCAAAAGAACTTACAAATTGCTAGTCTCAGCACATAATTTCATCCCAAATTCAGAATAATAGAGGTCAAGATGCTTTATATTCAGAAAAATGCTTGATTTTCTGAGTAACACATTATTGTTTCAACAGAATAGCCAATACTCAAGGGAGACCTATTTCCTTACAAATAACAGTGTGACAGAGGACACAGCCAACTCCCAGTTGCTGTCTAAAGCCACCTCCCAGTTGAGTAGCTGGATTTCCCCAAGAGGAGTCCAAGGAAATGAATTTCATCAAAGGGGAGGAGGCGGGGGAACAATAAAGTCAAACTCTTCTCAAACTTCAGGCTTGCCAAAAGAATTCAGCAGTCCACGTCTAGGGGATTCACAGCAGACACAAGTTTGCAATACCAAACAAAGGCAGTAACGTAGAAAGAGCAGTTATTACATAAATACACATTTGGCTGAAACAGCCTGATGTTAATTTGCCTAATGACTAAAACTGGCAGACATCTCTATACCCTCCTCAGGCGACAGCTTCTGCCTCAGGAGAACATTTGTGGAGCAACACTGAGGAGGGAAGGGAAGAAAGGCTCCTGCAAAAAAAGTTCAATCCTTGAAACAGGGTCAGACAATTACAGGTAACAATAAACACAGGTAGCAAAGTCAGGCATTATAAATGTGGACTATGCCAGTGAAGCTCGCCGAGATGACCTGAATTAAGTCTTCTGGAGAAACATTTACATTACGACGGACTCTAATTATACAATCACTTCCTACTTTTGTTTATACAATTTTTGTCTAATTCAGCAGATGGGATGAATGCCTCAGGGAAGAATAAAAGTTTAAGAAGAAAGCATGATGTCTACAGCAGAAAACAAGACAGTCAAAATTCACCTGTACTGATATAAAAACATTTTCTCCTTATCTAAAAGTATAAAGCCACAAGAAGTGCTCCACAGGTAGACACCATCTCTCCTATGAATTGGTTTTAATAACCAGGATAAACATTTTTTTTCTTTTAATTGGGTTGAAAATAAGGAGAAACACATTCACCTGTGAATTTTACAGCTATCTTTGCTTTGACCTAGTATGTCCAGATTTGCCTAAATAGTATATTTAGTGATACATTACCTCTATACAGCTTTGAACAACACTGCAGCCTAAAGCTCCTTGACAGACTTGCAGGAAATAAAATTGCTGAATCAATTCTTGTTTTATCTGTTTTAACTGTTTTATCAGACTAATTTATTTCCTACAAAGTGAAATATGTGCACACACAAGTAAGATCATCTTTCCTAATTACACTTAAAAATTCGACTTTATCTGCTGTATCTGGTAACAACTACATCTCATGTCAGACATTTTCTCACAGGAATTTCCTAATGAACTGTCAGTCAGCACAAGCTAAACACAGCTAACACCAAGCTGCTAATCCTTCTACCAAGTCCTCCTCCTCATACCACCATCCTGCTATGGATACCTGTAGTTTGGCACTGGACTTGAGTTCAGACTGCTGTTGAGACTGTCATGGCGCCTCAGCACCCAAAACTTGCAGATTCTTCTGAACTTTTAATGCCTTTCCTACTCTTCTCCACAACAGTGTTCCAGCTCTTGTCTACCACCTCAGTGACTACTTGCTTAGCCTCAGTCTGGCCAACCAAGAGGAGATGCACTAGATGCAGACTGACATTTTAGACAAGAGGCTTAACATTTCTCCTGACTGCTGGCTTCAATTCCCTGTTTAGGCTTTATTATGTCATTGCAGGCATTGTTTTCTGGAAGAACCAGAAGGAATAGTAAGTGAAGGAAGGGAGAGGGCCCACTTTAAACCAAATTGTTTGAGTAAGGTTAGATGCTCTCAGAAAAAGTTTATGGCACTGATAGTCTCTTAGTAATTATTTACAAATATCCAACAAATTGTGAACAGGCAGTAGTATCCACTGAGATTTTGATTCCAGGTAAGTTAGTTGCACGTAATCACATCTCAGGACAGCTGCTTACAGTATCTTGTTGAATTTATCATCTGCAATTTTTTTTTTGTTTTAAACAATGAAGGGACCATAAGGACTATCCCACAAACCGAGATTCCCATGCAAGTAATACTTATTACTCTATTGGGGGTACAAACAGGACAAAAAAAAAAAATATAGCCAGGATAACCACTGGGAAAAGCTTAAGTCCAAATAGCATATCACATATATAAGATGCTTGTTTCTTCCCTTCAATTATTCTTCTGCTGTGATCTATTGACACTTTGACAAGGCAGATATGGTACATAATTTCTAAAAAAACCCTCCCTTACTCTTTCTTAAAAAAGGCAAAAACTTCACTTTAAGCACAATGCCACAATACAACAGTTAAAAGTCCGGTTACACACCTGTGTAGCACTCCAACAGTTTAGTCAATATATTCATGGTTTTAGAGATAGTGTAAGAAATTGTATACCGAATACAGCAGTTGTTTCACCTGTAAAGAGACAAGACTTATTCTAGCATATCCTAACTTCAAGCACGAATCTTGCTTTAGACGAGTCAGCTATAAGAAGTTGTTCATCAGGGAAGACTGCTTAATCAGCAGGTTGGTAAAAGAGTAGGAAAAAGAGTACTTAAGCTCAAATCTGAGGTCTACTTGCCTCCCAGAAGTTTCTCTGACAACACCCTAAATTCTTTACTTTTAAAGTACTTATTCTTCTCACCCCATTAATTTTCAAATAGGCCTGGGAATTGCTAAGCCATATGCATTTACTGCTCTTAATAAGAAGAAATAGGCATTAAGAATTTAATTTTTTTTTAATATTAGGAATTAAAGCTGCTTAAGCATTCTCAAATTAGAAGTCAAGCTTCAGAAAGATTAAAGCACTCCAGAACATGAAGCTAGCACAATCACAGCTCCTATCTATTTTTCCATTAGCCTGTAATCTCTTACAGGCATTTCATCCTGGCTATTAAATGAACCTGAACTTAACAGTCCCATCTGATAAACACAGGAGCTATAAAGCAACTTTTTATCCATGGAAAGGATAGCTTTATCTGAGTAGAAGCGGGGTTTCCACTCTTTTGTCTTTGAAGTTGGCAAAACTTATTGCAGCAAATTTAATACAGAGGGAACTTCAGACTGAAAGTCAATATAATTAAAATCTGGCGTTCAAGTAAAATAGTCCATGCAAAGTATCAAAGCCCTTCATAAAGAAACATGCTTCATGGAAGGTGTCATTCCATATTTTTAGAACATAACATTTTGTCTTGAAATCAGTGTATGCATGCATATCTAGGAAAAAGATGACAAAAACATTTTAAAACCAGCTTGGATAATGGTTTTAAAATATTTCTGAAGAACTGATCAAACGGAGAAAGAGGCAAAAGCCAATTCACACAGCAACCACAAATATATGCAACTCTGAATCAAGGGCCACACCAGTTTGTAGCAAAGACATTGCTGTTTGTGCTTGTTTTTACTTTAAATAACTATAATGGAGAAAAGATAATGTATTTTTTACAGTGAGTTCCACCTAAATATAATACTTAATGTCATGGTGCCATCATATAAGCTTTGGGATAATTATATTTGTACAGAGTAGCACTATTTTATACCAATTAAAATATAGCAGTCAGATGAAAACAACTGGTAGAAAAGGAGAAGAATAAACAAGAAGAACAGGACACTTCAGGACAGATTTGTAGGCAAAGACACTGCTATCGTGTTTTTATCAAAAAAGCAGTTTCTATGACAGACAGAGTCAGTTTTCAGGAAGTATCTGAAAACAAGACCAAATGAGAACACTGGATTTTAGCTGCATCATCTAAAATGGTTTTGTGACTGAAACCAATCATTACCAGTGTGTTTGCACTTAGTATTTTCTATGCAAATATTTTTGTTTATATCCTTCATAATTAAGTAGATGAAGGCAGTACTTGATCCCCTAGGAGCATTGTCCTTTACACATGTATTTTCGGTAAGGCTTTTTTGTTTGTTTGTTTTTAAACAAACAGAACGACCCCCATTGCTCCTGTGAATTCTGATGGCCTGATAAGCAAAAAGTATGTAACTCCTGTACCAACTGTGAAAGAATGATGCTTAAATCCACTGAAAAAAAGAGGCCTATACAGACAGGGAAGTATTCTAATGATCGTAAATAAATAAAAAGGAATATATGTCTTGACACACTCCCTAATCCCCCTTCCCTCTCCTCCCCCACCATTTTTTATGACCATTAAAGGGTCATAGAAAAAGGCTTCAATTTTTTTTATGTTCAATCAGGACTACTTATAAAGGAGAAGCAGCCAAACTTCCGGGTTTTAGGAACTGTTTTCTAAAATTTTCAAAGACTTGAGAGCCACTGCTCTCTACACAACCTACCAAACTCTTTCTTACGTTTCAGATTCAGTCCTCCCTTGCTATCATATTGTACTTCTTATATTTCCAAGTCAAGACATTGGTGCCTACCTTCTCTCTGCTCCCTATCTCCCTCTACTTATTTATTAAGTTTACTCAATTTCATTTGCAAGTACATTTTGCAAGCTGCACTCTTCCACTCTACCACCCTGACCCCACCACAGAGCTTCCTGCTCCAGAACACACACCTTAACGAGTAGGGAAACACCAACTTTTAGCTAATTGTCTTCATAAACATCCTCCAAACGTCTTTGTACACCATTGTAGGCAGTCTACAAAAACATACGTGAGCTCTGCTTGCTGAAGAAGCCTATTATTAAGGAAACCTCTCTCTTTCTCCCTGGAATAACATAATTGAGTGAATAAGGTGAGTCAGCAGCGCAGTTATTCCCTGCATGCAGCCAAGCAGACATGCTGCAAAGTCTCATTAGTTATTGCATCTGATATGACAAAACAGGCAAACAATTCTCATGACTGCAGGGAACCACTTTAAAATACAAAACTGAGCTGCAATCCAGTTGTGCCTGAAAAAAAAACCCACAAGACATGGCTTTAAAGTGAATTAAATCTTGAAAAAAAAGAAGTAGCAAGAACGATCTTGCAAGCCTTCCCCGCTTTCCATCAGTGCATGTTTTTTCCTCTTGATAGATGCTCTCTCCTTGACAAGAAACTGTATTACTTTGCTTTGAGAAAAAAATATTACAGAATCTTAGAAATATGAGCTGTCAGAGATTTCCTTGCGTTCTTGAAAAACAAAATCAACAGCAATTCAATATCACCTCTCAATGCAAATTGCAACTAGAAGAGAAATTTTCTTTCCCTCACAATGTGATCACCTATATCACTTGGTGTCAGAGACCTTGGATTTAGACAATCCATCTTTTCTCAAGATTCAACTGTAGTTGATATTTATCTATGATTGCTGTTCTCTAAACTGGCATTAACAATTGCAGCACAGCTCTGGGACATTTTCAGTTATTTACCACTGTGAAGCCTGCCAAAGAGCAAAACATACTGTTAGGGCTCTACCTTAACTGGTGACTATTAAGAGGAGTGCTGAATTTGAGTAATTGTCAAGAAGTTTGAAAGTACAGTTTAGCCAGACAGTTACCCTGTAAGCTGTACATGCTTTTCAGATCAATTTCCTTGGACTTCTGTACCACTTAGATCATTTTAGAAACTCGGGCTCAAGCTTTGGTGAGATAAACATAAGTCATCATTTTAGCATCAACAGAAACATTTATGTCCACCAACCTAAAATGTGTTCATTCACATTTGCAGGATGGCCTCCATGACTAACTTTTGCTGCAGGTTCAACTTTGTAGTCGGTATGCACTTTCTTCTAGTTATGCTGTCACATATATTTGAAAATCAGATCTTCCACCAGTAACAATGGCAGATGGGAATATATACATAGCTGTAAAAATTTTACTAGTAGATTAAGATGATGTTGACATAATCACACAGGCCACCAGCCAATTTGTATATACTAGGCTATCACCTGAAAGAATGCAGCAACACCACCAGGCAAGACAGTTGCATTCAGGAAAGTCTTCATCCTCTCACTGCACTTCCTAATGAAGTTAGATCATAATTATATCGTGTCCTGACTCAACTGAGAAAAAGCACAGCACTCAGCCTGGCCCAAGGTGCATTAAGAGAGAGATGTGATGGAATCCTGGATTCAAGGTTAGCCTAAGGCAGGCTCCTATAGAGACCTATACAGAGAAAAAGAACAGGGGGGTAGGACAGAGGACTGGGGAGTAGGGAGAACAAACACCTTAGACCTTTGATAGAAATAAGTATCTTGGACAGAATACACCCCCTTCCCATGTTATGAAAATTAATTTTTAATACACTTTCTTAATAGTACTGTTACACAGCACTGTGCTCTACAACATAACTTTCACAGCAGCAATATATGGCATATGCAGGAGTTAGTGCATGTTGTAATTAGAGTTGCTGTGAGTGGCAGGAGGCAGCCTTGTCTCTGTACCTGAGCATATTTGTGTGTGAGATAAACTACTAAGACCCTTGAGTTCACTTCTCCTCCAAAACCAACTTCAAAAATTTCTCCGTTGCCTTCTAATGCTACAAGCACACACATAAAAAAATGTAATACCAAGGGGACCATTTCTCTCTGCAGTATCTAGCTGTGCTTACCAAAAACTGAATAAAGCATTAATATTTTTAGATCCGTGCTGGTCCTAAAGCATATTTTGAGAACACTCAGTGGGTTATTCTGAGTGTTACTTCTAAAGTAAGTTCACATAACACACTGCACTGCTTTTTCGTTTTCCTTTTTTCAGATGTAGACTACTATTTTTTTGAGAAAATATGGATTATTTAACAAAGTATGAAATAAAACTGTCATCCAGGAAACCGCACCAAGTATTTATATTGGTTCCCAAAAAGACTTCTTTCCACTATAGTCCTCCCTGTCTCTCAAAGAGGGCTGGAGTCACTACTAAAACTTGTGAAAACAAAGTAACAACACCGTCTTCAGCCAGGCAGACAGCTTGCAACTAGGACTGCTAGAGCCTGAAATTGTACCCTCCTTAGGAGCTTGCAAGCTTATCTTATTATATATTTCTCAGGGGAGAATTCTAAAGCATCACTCACAATATGTTAACTTTACATCATATTGTCAGCAACCCAATAAATAATTACCAGTGAAATTATTAAAACACTGAGGTGTGTAACTATTTCCTAACATTCTCCATGCACTGGATGTGCATAAAAAAAATAAAGGACGTGTTTGAAAAATAGCTTACTGATACCACTCTTCAGTGAGACCAAGCAAATTCCTCCTTGTTAAAACTTAGTTATAATATAAGGCTTTACTCCAGCTGTACTTGTGGAAAGAAACATTTGCACAACACCAAGTTTCCAAGAATGGAACTGTGCCAGCTCACATATCACAGAGATCACCCAGCAAAAATCAGTAATGACAATGGGCATCAATCAATGTAGATGGAAAAAGCACAGGTAAAAACCATAGTGTCACTTTGCAGAGCTCAGATTCGTATTGCCAGCTACAGATGAGTATTGAGTATGGCTGAGCAGATGTAACATTGGCCAGAAAGAGTGGAAATCCTGGTTTTCCTCCATTTTTCATTTCAACATTCCAACAATTTACTCTGGCAAGGACTAACCTCAGATTACGTTACTAGTTCTACCCTCTGCATTTCAGACATCATTGGCTCATAGAGTACACTCCACAGGGGCTAAGATTGGGCATAGAAGGGAAAAACAGAGTTGGCTCAAACCAAATTTTTTAACAGCTGTAGCAAACTGGAATGCATTGTTCTGTTGTGTTTACTACTATGGGCCCAATCCTTTCTTTATCTTGTAAACAGCTCATTTGTCAATAACTTCTACACCTTAAAGGATGGTGACAATAGCTGCCATATTCCGTATTCTGACGTACAGTGGCTACAGCTTACATTTTTTAAAAATAAATTTCTTTCCCCCAGTAATATGACAAAACTGAAAAAAAACCAGAAAAATTAAACTCCTAAGACAAATTGATCAAAGGCTATCAAACCCAGAATCTGATTTTAAAACAATTTCCAAATAAAAAAAAAATAACATAAAAAGAACATTCTCATAAGATGTAGAGAGAGAGAGAACTGGCTAGATTGTTTTTTTTAAATTAATTTTACAGGTATAATTTCCCCTTTCCCCCCAGCACATTTTCTAATCAGTCATGGAATCCCAATTGTGGAAAGTCAGAAAGGTCAAATTCACTTAGCTTTCAACTTCAAAGTGGGTATAATTGCAAAGGCTTGTGAGGAAGGACTAGATGGACAATCAGTGAATCCAGAACCTGAGCCTAAGGCTTCAGCAGAGAGTGCTCTGGCTGCTCCGACTGCCCATTTACATTTATAGCAGACAAACACATCCCAGGGAGACTCAGAAACCAAGTCTGTGCAAAATGTTTACAATCCTTAAATATGATCTGAGTGTCTAACAAACTACTGAAGTCTCATATAAATAATATTTATATTATTATAAACATACTCCTTTAATTTTGCCTCAACTAAGAAAAAACACAGCATATTTGTTCCAATGAGTTTACATTCAATTAAAATAATTGCTATTTCTGTTACAACTTTAAAACAACTACAACATTCATTAGAGACTCTTAAATTAA
Organism: Strix aluco; assembly: GCF_031877795.1. NCBI lineage: Eukaryota > Metazoa > Chordata > Aves > Strigiformes > Strigidae > Strix > Strix aluco. The sequence goes on from NC_133934.1 coordinate 57,832,785, forward strand.
TGTTTAACATCAGTTATTTCCTAAGCCCTGTATTTCTTGTTTTATCCACTCTGGTAACTGATGTAATGCCTTATTTTCTATCAGAAGAAGTCCTAAAACATAAGAAAATATATTCTTATTTTTAAAAAGAAGCAGAGTAAAGAAAGTGCTAAAAAAAGGCTTCCTTCAGCTAATTTAATCTGCAAAACCAAAGCACTGGAAACAGTTTTCCTTACACTCCCCACTTTTTGGTTGCTGGTTGACTGGCTTATGAGTATCAAAAAACCTTTGAAAAGCTAACAAATACACAGAGAAAGTATTGAAGTTTTCAACAATTCCCAAAAATATTTGTCAGAATGTGATGGGCTTATGACATGCCTAATTAAACAGTGAATTGTTTATTCACTCACAGGAGAGTGACATAAAAAGTGTGTTTTAACCAACTCATCTCAAAAATGACAAACACAACTGCTCACTCGAGCTGTTAGCAGCTACAATCAGAAAAACAGAAGCATCAAAGGTATATGTAAAATAAATCAGAAACATTAACTCAGATCTTGACAAATTTTAGGAACAGCTTTCTGTTGAGTAGTAGCACAATGAAATAAGAGAACAAAAGCAAGTTCCCTACAAAACCAGAACACAAAACAAACCTGAAATGGGTCAAGGCAATCAGAAAACCCTTGAGGCAGAATAACATAACAGTCATTATGAACAGCACTGACAGTGCACTTGGACATATCCCTGCTTCTACCCTGAAACAGAAATGCTGGTATACACTACTCATTATGTTTCTTTTAGAAGAATAGATTGACTTTACACACTAGTTATTAAAGGGCTTAATATAAACCTAGGCAATACATTTTATATGGACAAATATATCCTAGGTGCATACAGTAAATTAAAAGCAACTGAGTGCTGACATGTTTATTGCAAATAGGCCTGAATTGCCATATGTAAGAAGTCTCTCATGCAACATATTCTTGATTATCTGCAAAGAAAACTTACCATCAGGAAACCTTTGCTCATATTATTTTTGATAAAAACAAATGTTTTTCATGTTTGTACTGTTTCATCAAACCATTAGTCATCTTCCCCCTTAGGTATTTCACCTACTGCATCAAAAATGAAAAGCTGAATTGGACCAGTGGCATTTAGATCAGTGCATGGGTCAATAATCATCTGGTAGACTTTTCTCCAGTTGAATGCTTTCACTCCCCAACATTCATCAGGAACTCCCACCATTGAAAAGAGGATTGACGGTAGAAAACAACGACAAAGGCATAATTGTATCAGCCTTGGGATTTCTGGGAGTGCCCTGTCACACCTGAGCAGACATTCATAAAGTAACTGCATCATTCTCTCACTTTTATTTAGAAGTATACAGGTAGCTGGAGAGAGCATACACCTACCATGTCTATAATAAGGGGGAGATACAGGCATAGCAAAAAATTGTTACATGACAAGTGTTACTTGTCTCTGTGGCTGCTGGACATAAAAAAATATAAAAATGTTGAGTTTTCAGGGTATGAAGTTAAGTTTCAGGAAGAGTAAGAAACAAATCATCTGTGTACTGGTCAATAAAAAAATTACAGACACAAATTTCAGTAGATTGCTACCAAAATTCATCAGTGAATCTAAAGGAGTTTTTCTGTTCTTAGTTTTGACATTTTATCTTTCTCAAAATAAACATGCAAACCCACTTAAGGTTCCCTCTGAAACTATTTCCTCCTTGAGATTTTATCTCAGTAGAAATATGCTTACTGGCTGAAAGATAAAAGATTAAACAACACACAAGTCCAGGAGGGAAGAGAGCACCCAAGCCTCTCTATGAAGTTGCAAATAGATGTCACTAAAATGAAAACTAAGAAATGCTAGTGATAAAAAGAATCAAAACAGTTTTGTTTTACTGGCTGCTGCTTTAGGGAGAAAAGTGCTCACCCAGGGGCAAGTACTTGTGTTATTATTAACCAAAGCACTATAATATGCAGATACACACAGATATTTGAGTAGCCAATAAAAAGCACTTAAGAAACAAACTGAAGCATCTTAAAAAGAAAATACAAATATAGGATTAGGAGACAGCTGGTGTTTAGAATTAAATACATTTAACACTTAATGTTTCAAGAAGTCATAAACTACCTTCAGAAGCAAACCCACAGCTTTGTTTACAGAGGAATTGTTTCCTACCCTCCCCACCCTCAACTACAGAGGTGACCCACAAATATAAAACTGGAGATGCAGAAGCAGTGCAAAGCGCTTGTCCAAATAATGCCCAAAAAATAGGTGGGGAAACAGCAAAGTCATTTTTTAAGAGCTAGACTGACCACCAAGGACACAATAGTGTTTTAGAAAATCCACTAAAGGCTTCTGTGTGTAAGAAAGAATGAACTCAGATTCCACTGTTTTTCAAGTAGAAAAATGTTTCCCCATGGCAGCAAACACCAGGTAGAGTACACATTTGAAGAAAGAATAGATAGTTCCAGGATTAAGGTTAAAAAAACCAAAACACAACACCTTTGGGTGTAATTAGTGTATTTTACCAACAATTTCAGAGGTTTTTTTAGCAACATTGCTCAAAACCATGAGAAGTGTCATCTTATAATGACAGATATCCAGAAGCGCAGAACTGGTCACAAGTGGGAGGTAGCTCATTAGTGGATCATGTTACACAGGATCTTTGAAGTCTGAACTATGGCTCCTGACAGAACCATAAAGTGCTTGGCTTGGATATGTCCATCTCAAAATCTGACATATAAAAAACCAGCACATGAGAGCAAACACGTTTGTACACTATAACTTAACATACGAGTCGGCTTCCTTGTCATTCAGGTGTCCATGAGATCAGTTTTCTCTTTGCTACACAAAAAGCCTGAATATGTTCACATATTTCTGTATAAATCACATAGTGCTGCTCCATATGGTGAGCTAAAAAACCCCCTACAGCAGCACCCAAAAGATTCAATACACTTGAGCTTCAAAAGAAGTTAAACCATCAGTTACACTGCAGTAAATGAAAAGTGCTTTGCTGTTAAGTAGAAATGAAAGAGAAGGCAACAGAAGTTATGGTATTTATTTTTCTTCTCTGTAACATACCAAAAACATTTGCTTAATTTCTTGGAAATTGTGGGATAGATGAGCCTAGTTACTGGCATTACAAACAAACCCAATTTCTGGTGTGAAAATAAAGTTGCTATCAGTAAAAAAAAAACACCCCAAAAATTTCTCAGGAAATGGAATTATACTGAGAGAAACTTTGCTTAACCCAAAAGAATGGATTTTTATCTCTGCTACAAATATAAATCTTTGTTCAGTAGACAATTGTTTTCTCCCATGGCCTTCCTTGCTATTTCCAAGTCCCTTCGCTCTTGCTTGGACACAGAAAGGCACAAGCACATCCTTAGGACTGAGAAGACTTGTCTTTTTCCTCTCTTGTCATCGTAACATTAAGAAAAGCTAGCACATACACAAAAACATTTTCACTGTTAGCACTGTCAGGCTGCCAAGAGAGACTGCATAATCTTGGAAGTTTTCATGACCTGACAGAACAAAGCCCTGGGCAAACCCATATGAATTCAGTGTTGGGCCTGTTTTCTGCAGGAATTTGTACCAGATGACTTCCTAAGGTCCTATCTGAAATATCCTATGAATGTGCAGCCCTAAGCTCCTTCAGAAAGTTTTACTACATATCTCTACAACAGCACAGCAGCAGTTGTGTTGGCTACAATTCCTGTGTAACAACCACCAGTACTCTCCTGTTACTTTTCTTCCCAGTTGCCTTTCTACATCTACTTATTATTTCTTAAATTCTGTAAGCTTTTTGGAGTTTCATTTTGGTTTGCATCTGCCTATCTAGCACTTGGTGTCCTGCATTTGTGGCTGAGGCTTCTAGAAAATACAGTAATAGAAATAAAATTAAAACTAAAGTAAAAATCAAGAAAATGACTTATTATCACACTCAGGTTTAAGGACTACTTAAAAAGTAAGATACACCTGAGCGACAATACACTGCTTAGTAGTTAGGAACAACAAATGGAACTAAAACCTAATGCAATTGACCAAATAGATACGGCAGGACTATGTATCCTTCCCCTATTCTTGTAACCTACTTATGAATGAATTCTGATTGTAGGAGAACATGGAACGAAAAAACCCAAAACTGTTTAACTTTTAAGAGACTGCCTAGATTTATATACTGCTGAGAGGAAGGAAAGGAATAATTTCAAATCACTATTCTTCAGATGGTGTATTTGACAAGGGAAACAACCATCAGATTTTACTGGAGAGAGAACGGAAAAATATTTTTGCTGAACTGAGTATCTATTTAATGCAGATATACTCTTAGCCACTAGTTATTCTTTGCCAAGACAAACACAGGCATAACTTGCATACTACCTCTCAAAATAACTTCAGCCATACCTTTAACCTGACACACCAAGATGGAAAAAGCAGCCAGAGCTGCCTGCATCACTTCCCAGTTACCTGCTTCTCACTGGCAAACTGTTCTTTTCACTATTTTTCTCCTAAGATAAAGCCTGTTTGTAGTTCTGCAGGTGAGTCATGGACATTGGCCTGTTGTGGTAACAAACACCACAGAACTGAAGAAGCAGGAGTTGGGAGAGGCAGAAATCCAGCACAAGAAGAAATAATTTTATTGGCATGTACATCAAAGAACCTGAAGTTCAAAGCAGTAAAGTTAAAAAAACCCAAACCCCAACAACCTCCCAGTTAGTTCTCATTCACTGCATTGGACTGTTCATCAAAATTAATAATATGGCATAGGCTCTAACACTGTGCACCAGCTGACAAACAAATCAGAACATCTGATGAATGTGTCAAACCCCTGTGCTTGAATGTGACAACAGAAATGTTAGTAAATGAGGTTTGGTGGGTATTTTCTTCTGGTCTAAATTTTAAGAGGAAAAAAACCCACCTGGGGCAGGAAAAACACACAATCTGAACAATTCTCCACCCTCCAGTTCCCAGGTCACTTACTAGGTCACTTCGAGGTGCTTCCTGATAATCTGCTGAAAAGCAGGACACTGAACTTTTTGTGCCATTGCTCTCACTGGCTTGCCGTGGAGGCTGTGCATATTGCCTGTATGTTGCACTCTTCGGGGTCCAGCGAAACAGGTTGATTGATTCACGAACACAACGCTCAATGTCAATCTCTGATCAGGGATTCAAAGAAAAAACAAGAAACGCAATCATGAAAAATTAGTAAAGCAAATTAACCTAGCTATGATATCGCTAAATAGACATATATCCATCTATACCTCTGTTTGTCTCTCTTCCCCCCTTAAAAAGCATATAGTTTTCAAAGATGTTTTCCCATTCAAAAAAACCACTTGGAAATTTTTTATGAAAAACTAGCAAAGACATTTTGAGCATTAATTTTATTCCTAGCTATGTATGGAAATACAGCAAGCTGTTTAAGAGAACCGTAACAGAACTTTAACCAAAGCAAAGACAGGAATATAATTGAAGCCTACTCGTTGTAAGGCATCTTCATTAAATGTCTTTACAAGTCAGACTATTGACTCTTAGATGTATGTACATGTAGTACATCAAAAGCACATTTCATGCAATGTATGGACATCAGGATTTTTGGATCAACTGAGTGTCTTATTTGTCAGTTAAATAGTGCTGTGAGCCAGACTGAAATCTTTCAGTTGTCAAACTTCGTGTGGCCTGCCATTTTGACAAAGCTACATGTTATCTGTTTGGTAGAAAACAGAAACACTAATTTTTGCCTGATGGCAAACAGAATGGATTTTAGAGCTGGGGTTTTCTGGTTTTTTTTTGTGGTTTTTTTTTTTTTTTTTTTTTTTTTAAAAAAAAGCATCCCAAACCCAACCAGACGTTCACAGTGAAACATTCTGGCTGAAGGAGTGAAGTGCCTGTGTGTGTGACAAAATACTACTCAACCTGGGAGGGAAGCAGACACCCATCAAATGGGAAGCATCCTAAAATAAGCTGCGGTCAAAAAAAAATTACTGAAGCGTAATGAAAAACATATGCAAAACAACAAAAAAGTAAACCTATTACAAATATTGTTTTTGCAACACTAAGCATCCTATATGTATCTGCATTCTAACAAGATGTAACATAAAAATAATTTACTTTTCTATCACTATAAAAAGACTGTTAGTTTTGCATCTCCTGTCTGCAGTCTCATGAACAGAAAAAATATTCTAGCTGCATTTTATGACAAACCTAGTGTGGCACATCAGACAAACAATGGGTATATTAGCACTTTCTTGTGTCTGTCCCAAGCATCTTGGATGATTCATTACAGCACTTGCAATTTAGAAGACTGAAGCATCAGCTTCTATGAAGAAAACAGAGGCACTGTAGCCAAGCTTTATCTGTGTATCTCAAACAGATTTGATACATTTCCATCAATCATTCATTGTCATCAACAGATTTGATGCATTGCCATCAATCAGGAAGTTACTCTGGTTACTCATTTAGCAGGGTAGTGAGTGAAAGAAGCTGAAATTGAAGATTGGGCAGAATATTCCAGTTGGATGAGATTATTCACTTTGTTTAAAAACTGAATGATGTGATCTATTAACTTCCCATTCAAAAAGCTGTCTGTATTCAGGTAGGATACAACCTGCAGCATATGCCTTAATTCCACTGAAGATGCTTATATACATCTTGCTTCTGAAATTCTGAAAAATGTGGGACTAAAGCTATGGTTTACCTAATTTTAATTATAGCTCTAAAACCTTTCTGTGGATGTGAAAGTAAATCACATTTTTCCTTAACCGTATCAGGTTCCCTAGCTACTTGGGATAATATTTGCCAGGGATAAATGGACTATATGATGTCTCAACAGTAACTAACAATTTTTCATTCTGTGATGTAAACTTATTACATTTTTCATCTTGAATATACTGTAATGGAAAAAAATATCCATGTAACTGCAGAATTTTATACATTTTCTAAATTCAGATAAAGACAGCTGATGTTATTATATTGATGTTATTAACACTGGTTATTATTCCTAGAGCTCAGAATACACTCTGAAGCATGGTCATTAGTCATATTTTCTCTACATTTCTGAAGACTCATTTTATTTATAAAAAGTGAAGAATTTCAGTTCAAAACTGTAGTCCATTTATGGTTTTTGTTTTTTCTGTAAAGAGACTGCTATAACAGTGAGTTATAGCCCTGTCTCCTGAGATTCTTAACTAAGGAAATATTAGCAGTACTTTTGTAATAAGTGAGATGAAAGCAGAATTTAGCCAGTAAAAAAAAAAAAACCAAAACACAAATAATAATTAATAGCTTGAGAAACATTTGGTTGTGAGAGGGCATAGTAGCCTACAAATATCTGAAATTGAAAACAGAGAACTGGGGGTTGGAATAGGGATGCTATGTGCAGTAGGAAGCTATGAAAAAGCTGAAAGCAGAAATAGGGATAGATAGAGTTAAGCATTGAGACGGACTATCAAAATATTTTTCCTAGAAACAAGCTCACTAATTCCAAAATGAATTCATTTAGAGAAGTGGGAAATGCAGCAATAAGTTTCCCTAAAAACGATAACCAGTTCTCACACACCGAGATGTAAGTAAAAAATCTAGGAGTCTGTTATTCTGTGACTCTTGGCTGTTTGGTTTCTCGTTTCTTCTAAGCAGCATTTCAGGAGGACAGTGGCCATGCCTGAAAATGGAATTCCACGGAACAAGAGGGAATTTTAAAAGGTTTGGGAGGAAGCCAACAAAAGCCTAACACTGATTTCCAGTCTGGCGATTAATTAATCTGCTTCTAAGTAATAAAAAATAAAAATATAACAAGTAGATTGTGGTTTCCACAAATAATTAAAAGAAGAATAAATGTATGCACACAGGTACATGCATGCATATGCATGGAAATGGTCAACTTCTATCACCCACAAGGGAGACAAGATTATTGGTAGTGAAAGAATTTACCCACATTCTTTTTTAAAAAAACAATTAGTTTCAGGATACTGGAGTCTAAGACAAAATTAAACTGGTGTAAATATTTACAGAACATTTGTTAGTCACATTGCATGAACAAGCTTCACACTTGAGTAACCTTCAAGCCCATCTTCACTTTGTTTGAAATTTTAGTTTAAGAAAATCACTTCCTGTCAGTAACTAAAATGCAATGCAGTCTTTTGGAGCCTTGCCGGATAAGATCTTTCCTCCTCCCTTTGGCTAATAAGTAAGGGTCTGCTGTGCTACTTCAATTCCGATTTCTTCCCATGCCCTTTCAAGACAAATGAGTCAGTCTCCAATTAAATGTCCATCTTTTGTTATCTCACCAAGACTCTGCATTCACACACTATTAATCCTGCTTGCACTCTCCCTGCTCTGAACTAACTGTGTTACAAGCCAGAAAAAACAAACGTATTTTACATATTATTGAAAACATACTGTTGGTATATCAGTAGTGTAAATATATTAAGACAGTACCTAGATTCTTGTGCAGGACTATGAACAAATGAACAGAGTACCTCACCAGGATGCCAGACTACTTGTCATGTGCAAACATCTTAGAACATCCTCCTGAGAACAGACTCTGCATAAATCTCAAGGCATCAGCAAGAAGCAAACAGAAACATTTAGAAAGGACAGGGAGGGCCTGCTCACTCATGAAAGTGTACATACAACATCTCTGTGCTCTCCAAAGTCCCAACATTGGGGTATTGTGTAGTATCAAAAGCACACGCCTTCCATTTTTATTGATACAAATTTTGCTGGAAAATCTACAAGAAGAACGTGGTGCCATAACATGGTGCCATTAACTGTGAAGCGTGCACTGAAAAAAATTAAGCCCAACTTTAAACATAATTACTATAAAAGTAAGTTTACATTTCAAAATTTAGTAGTCTAGTTTTCAAAAAAGTGCAGAGCACCTGCATTTCAAAACAGCCAAAGCTGGCACCCAAATACCTAGGAACTAAAAGTCACAAGTTTCATTTTACAACATTGGGTTGAGGAGTTCTGGCTCAACTGAGCTCAAAGTCAAGCAGCAATCAAAACCTTACAGGAAACAACTCTATGGCACCAGCTAACTACTCTATTACTTGGCATCAAAAGACTTTTCATGAGATTTCTAAATATGCAAATAATATGGGAATTGAAAAAGGCAGGGGTGGCAAAGTAAACAAAAAATGATCTAATAGTAATATCCTGGTTTTGCCATGGCCCCATGCCAATACTAAGCCTACTGAAGTATTGTGCTCCTTCGCTGAACTAAAATTCCTGGTTGCTCTAAAATGTTACTCATTTTGCTCTGTTCATGCTAAATTATCACTCCCTACCAAGCTGCTGCCTCTGTCAACAGCCCCAACTGAAAAGGACAGCTCAGCTGACATAGCTGCTTTTTAAGCTACATACATTTAGTGTTTATTATTATAGATACAGGAGAGAAATATACCACATTTGAAACAGATGTTAAAAAGAAAGCATCAGTTTAAAGGCAATACACCTATGACAAAAGTACAGAGAACTTTTTATTTTTACAGCAAAACTGGACATGCATACACTGTTCGCAGCAAGTGAAAGCAAGTAATGGAGAAAAACATAACATGAATGCTTAGTTCTTAAGGAAAATGTACACAGACCAAGTCTTTGTGAGCAGTTAATCAATTCCAGAGCCCTTTCCTTGGGTAACAGGACACCACTTAAGAAATTTGGCCAAAATAAACTGCTTCTGCATTTTGGAAACAGCCCAGAATTATGAGCTTGGTTTGACCTCTCCATCACAAATACTTTACTACTACCCTGCCAGGCAACATCAGCCACCACACTGCCACATAAATAGGCCAGAAAACCTCTTTGCTATAAAAGCAGAGAAGGTGAATAGGTCAGTTCGATCTCACAATTCCTGCTCTCAGAAGAAACAGAGGTGAAAGGCCATAAGACTTTTCTTTTCTGATGACATACAAAAAGATACACTAAGCCTAGATATTTAAAAGGACAAATCTAGGAAGAGAAGTGACATTTCTACCCAACATCTCTATTACTGCTAGAAGGTTACTATAAATGAAAAGGTCAATGCAACATTATTCTTTTTATATAATTTATTTCATACATTATAGGACAGTTGTGTTACTTCATTGTTTTGAGGATAGTAATTTGCTCTTAAACACATCAGCATCCCCTTCAGTGCATCTTGCAACAAAATTTTAAAGGCAACATAAATATCAGTCATTAATTTTAAAACTCTTCAGCTAGTAAGACAGAAGTCTTTGTTCTTCTTTCTACATGGATGCAAGGTGTGCATCTTTCAAAGAGCTGCCAGGAGTCCAAGTGTTGTCAATCAAGATGCCATCACAGTTCTTGCCTAATGCAGCAGGTGTACAGAAGTTGCATTCAGCTAGAAAAATTATTGGACACAGAAGTAAAGGAACAAACTACAGTACTCTGTCTTCACACAGATTGCATATTGCACACCTCTAATAAGGATCAATAATTTCAATGCTGCATTGACAGGCTACCTTGTCTGACAGCACATTACCCTACAATTCTTCCACTATTGCGGAATAAGAAATCTCTAGACAGTTCTCCACAGTCAATATTGTTTACTACCTCTGGGCAATACTGCTGTTTTCAGTGTACATGTGACAGTTGTCTTTGTTGGAAAGACAACACTTTCAACTATTCTCAAGTCTGAATGCCCAGAAACAGCAGTTAGTGTATCAAAAATGAAATGGTCCAGGCCCCTGCTTGGTGAAAACACATCAACCATCGGCATGAGGGTTCAGAAATGCTGGGAGAATAAGGACTTTTGTTTTTATGCAATGAAATCACATGTAATGTCCAAAGAGCACAAAAAGAATTTGTTGGTCTCTTGTCTTAATCCATAAAGGAGATGTTCAAGAACTGAGAAATTTGGAATGTATCCAGATAAAGAGTTCTGTAGCAGAGGGTGTTATGAAGATAATTCAAGTAGAAATGACAAATCTATGTGAGATACTGATGTTTCTGCTGAGACCAACAGCAGCTATGTTTGGCGCCTGGGTATAAACAAGGGAAACTGAGAGGAGTTGTGGAAAGTACAACTATTACAGTACCTGCAGTTATGCAGTCACCTGGATCAGTTTATGCAGAACTTACGAAAGTAGTGAGCAGTAGAGAGGAGCAGCAGAAAACACCATGAATTATTTCCTGAGACACTAGACTGCATAAAGGACAAACATGAATCCTTTTCTTACTCATGATTGTAAAATTGCTCCGAATCAGCAGTTTAGTGAAAAGGTTTCATAAAGAATGCCTTCCAGTATGGAAATGTGATGTTGTCCTGCATTGATAAAGATGAGCAGGGAAGACACAGAATGATGAATGACTATATGAAGAGTAAAGGTTTACTGTAAGTGACCACCAAATGTCACATGCTACGTCTTACCGAGAAAGACAACTAGTGTCGGCTAAGCTCCAACAGGAAAATGTGTTTTAAACAGTTTTATGAGGTGCGCCATGGCTCTTTAACAGCAGACATTTCTACAAGCTAACAAAATGTTAGCGACTTCTGGTCCGGCGCTGACATCAGAGTAGGATACTGGCCAACAACAGAAGGATATGAATTCACACTGTATAATGGAAATAGTCAGATGGAGGCTACTACGCAAAACCTGAGATGTACACAAGAATAAGGGGAAATAATGCAGATCAGCAGAAGAATGAGCATTATTTCATAGCTAGATGATAACCATCTACAGGAGATGCACAAAAGTACAGGTTTACAAACTGCAAGGATCAGCTTAGAGAAGAAACTTGTTAGAAATACATGGAAATGAAGAACTTGTGCCAACATTCAACAACATTAAATTTTTGATAGAAAAATATTGCTTGGGCTTTTCTGTGTTGTACAGTTTCTTAAAATCTTTCTCAAACTGGCTCAACAGACATTTAGCAATCTCAAATGCTAGTGAAAATTACCTCCTTTATCCTAAATCTGAAGTAATATGCAAATACTGAAGCTCAGTATGCATTAGTAAAGATCACACCATCTAAGTTTCTAGCTGGGTGGTATGTAAGAACCACTTCAGCTATTTCCAAGACATAACAGGTATAAAGTTATAAAGAACTCTACAATTGGAAACTCTGACCAGACCAAATGCTTATAAAACCAATCAATCTCTAAAGAGCCATAAGTAGAAGACCTTTATATTAACAGAGCTCTCCTCTTGTTAGCCTTCAGGATATTTTTAAGGAAATAATATGAAGTAACTTAGAATTTCTAGTTTTGAAATAAGACAAAAATTCAGGCAACCTTGAGAAGGAGTACCTGTTGCCATGAGAAAAGGATCAAAGCCTCTAATTTGACCTGTTGGTTCCTAGGCCAATAATGGAAAAAAACTTTACGTAAAGATTAATACGGGTAAGGTATCTAGATCTGCCTAAAGAGTATCCTGAACCATGTAACACCCACAAACTACCACAGATCAAGAAACATATTATTCAAGACTAAAATGTTACTATTTTCCCACAAATACAGTAACTGTAAACAGGAAGGATAATAATCATCTTGCTTATGTACCGATGCTTAAACCAGGTTTAATTTCTAAAAAAAATGCTCATCATTTGACACTACAGTAGATAACTTACTGAGATGCAAAACTGCCAGTGTTTACCATTAGTCAAGTCTATGTTAGTGTTTCACAGTGCAAAACTAGTAGCTTTAGAGTATCTAACCTATACATTTCTAAATGACTTAGTTCGCTGTATAATTAACCTACTCAGAAGTAAAAAAAGTTCCCCTATTCGATGAAAAAGCTTTCTAACATCCCCCATTTGAATTTACACGTGAAAGTATTTAAGAAACACATTCCTAAATATATTCTTATAAAAAAAAAAAAAAAAAAAGAAAAAAGACCATCTTTAAGACATTTTTAAGTTTGTGTCATTTCAGGGTTACACTCCCAGCGGACAAGTTTGTGGTTTATACTCTATCAGTTTACATGATTGCTGAATTTGTTGCTTTAGAATTATGCTATGCTGGTTAATTAAAAGAAAGAAAAAAAGGTTTTGGTTTGGGCTTTGAAGAACCAGCAAGAGATTTTCTAGCTCTTTGCCTGGCTCTGAAGTCAAATGATATGTGACTAGTCTATCCCCTAACAGAAGCTTTCCTAGACTTTAAATTTTTGAAGTAACAGAGGTTTCACCTGACACACCCCTGATGGGTACTTAGCCCATTTATCACCATTTTCAGAATACAGACAACATTCTTCATATGCAACGTGATGTTTTCCCAGTTGAGATACCTGTGCTTCCTAAATTGCCCTTCAATGCTAACAATCAAGTCCTGAAATTTATTCTGAGCTTGCAATATCAACAAAATCTTAGCTTTAGGTACAAACCCTGCTCTACTTCTTCATGTTTAGTTTTGGTCTTTCTGTTGACTTGTATTAAACTCCAGCTCTTAGTATATTAAGAACAAAGAAGTTTGGATAGACAGAATCAAATGCCTTACACAGATTTATAAAGGCAAGAGTTTAAGTTCTTTAAATATGAGAAAGTAGACCAAAGGGAATTGACAGCTATCCCAAAGTATGAGACCACTGAGAATTCACTTAAACAGACCTCATTTCTCAGTCCTTATTTTGGCAGAAAGATTTTTCTAGCTTTCAGACTGCACTTCCATTCCAATTCTGTATTTAAGTAGTTATGTGTATCTCTATTAACAACACTGGATATGCACACCCCCAAAATATATCTACATTCAGAGATGTGCTGCTAGTGTACATTTTAATCAAGGAATTTTAACACTGCAGTATTTGTGCAGCTTATATTAAAATCCTTCTCCATTAACAACTAGAGAACTAAAGATTATTGGAAAGATCATTTATACCTGTACAGGCAAAGAAACACATTCAGCATAACAAATACATAGACAGATACCCTATTAGGCACCTTGCTCTGTCAGCAACATTTTCCATAATTGTAAAAAAAAAATATCTAGTGCATACTCTTGCTTTCTAAGCACTAGTATAATCCTGAACCAGTTTTGCTCATAACGAAACAAAAACAAAGAGGGAAATAGTTTTCCAAGACACTTTTGTAAAGAGAAAAAAAAATAATAATTTGCCACATCTAGAGGCAAAACTCAGATAAAAGTGGCCTTCCCATGCCTAAAAATGCTAATATGTTTGACAGTCTACCTTCAGGTACTTTGATTTTATTCCAGGGTAAAGATATACAAAATCCTACATGACTAACAGGTGGCTTATTGTATTCTCCGAAGTCCCCTTTTGCTATGAAGAGTACATACAGGTTCTATCAAGAAACAGGAGGTGTAAGCTGTGCCTCAGACTGATTTTAAGACATGCACTAGGAAAAGTTCTACTGATGAACTCACTTTTCACCCTTTTTATGAAATACCATCTCTTGAGCCAGTCCTTTGCTAAAGGATATATATTTGATTTTCTTCTGCCAGAGCTACAGACTAGCAAGAACACTAATATAAATAAAGGATTATGGTATTTTTTCCTTAGTGTGTCACCCACTGCAGCATTTCTCTTTAGTCTCAAGAAGATATAATCTATAAATAGAACAGCATTTTGTTCATGTCACTACAAGTGGAAAACGTGAATAATTAAAGAATTCACAGCTTCAGGTAAAATGATATCAATCTTACAGAGTTTAACACTACCGAACAGCCTTGGTGAGCAGGTGTGCCCTAACAAATTGCTCTGCTTCTGTACCAAAGCCAGCTCCCAACCCATAGCTGGCTGTAAGCCATTTGGGGAAAAAAAAAAAAGGGGGGGGGGGGGAGGGGCAAAAAAAGAAAGCAAACAAAACCCCACTTACTAGCAGCAATGCACAGTTTCTGCTTCATAAATGCCAATATTTGGCAAAAATAATCTTTGTGAATTGCATTATAAAATATACCTGCCACTGGCATCTAAAAAAGCTAACACAGCATAGATGAGGAATATGTTCAGAAAAAGATGTTTCCATAAATTTCAGTCAGACCTCCATCTTTCAAAAAAAGAAAACTAGAAACATGATTTCCTTTTTGCTTCTCATGTCTTTTGGTATTTCCAATCCAATTTTTTTATGTTACAGTTATAGCACCATTATCATGCGCATCATGTGACAGAGACCAAATTACTGGTTTTCTTCAGACATACTGTAATATGGAAAAGCAGTCCAGCTTCACTAACTGCATGATAAATCACCTTGCAGTGTCATCTTCCATGGGGAACAACAGTTTTGAACTTGGGCAAGCTACAACACAGCCACATGTCAAAATTTCATAGCTGGAGTTATGAAAAAAGTTTCCTTTTAAAAGAGCTATTATGACACCTATTCCTCAGAGCTTCATCAAAAGCAGTTTTTTTACTATTCACTGGCACACTGAAGACCCCACTCTATCTCTTTCAGTCTCCTCAAATTTGGTGTTTTGATCTCAGAGTTTACATTTTTATTCAAGAAGTGGTGCAACAAATGGGAACAGGCACCAAACACCCACAAACTCAGTGTGGGCTTGGCAGCCAACTGCCATTTCTTCCTCCCACCAAATCTTAACTAACTAAATGCTGAACCACCAGAAAGTCTGGCACAATAAAAGTATATGAATCACAGATGTGGGCAGACAGAGGATTTTCAGGAAGAAAAAGAACAGAAAGTAAAATGGTAGCTACCTAGGGTCAGATACATATTTAAAGTAGAGTTCTCTGATGTACATCTAATTCTGCTGCTATCAGCAGAAACACATCACTCATAACTGAACCATACAATCTTAGTGTAGAATTTCCACTATTTTTTAATCTTCAGTCCATTTCTGAGATGCATGTAATCCTTCTAATCATTTATATGGCTTTCACCATCATGGGATTCAGCATTTTGGCATGTCACTACAATGGCAACAGATATAATTGTTTCTCCCACATCAGAGAAAATCTGTTCCTTGGAGAATCATTCTTGTGCTTTGATGATAGCTGGATCTTTGACTACATGCTGCATCTTAAAGCTACATGCCAGTGTCTCACAAAGTATAATCCTCCACATACTCCAATTCAACAGTTTTACTGTAGCTCCTTGTTCAACTGGATTGCTTTTCCACAGCCAGTCTTTCCAGACATTCTATCTGAGGTTGAGGTTCTTCCTTTGGAAGCACTGACTAGCCTTGAGTCAACAAAAATACACCTTCCTAAGGTGCACAGCATTAAAAGAACAAACCCTTCTCTTGCTCCAAAAATACAGAAGATGATTTTATTGTGTGAACTAACCTACAAGGCTTACTTGAAAGTATGTTTTATCTCACATCTAGGCTAAGTGTTTACCTGTTCTCTAATAGCATCTGTTCCCATCTTTTAGTTGTCCTATCTCTTCTCAACACCACAATTAATCTCTATATGTCAGTGATGACATTGGCATGGATCTCGGGTGGAAGATCTGTTCACCAGGCCCTGCACTGCACCCATTTCCAGGTGGGAGTGAATTGGTCTACAGGATCCTTCAACTGTTTGCAAATTGCTGTACATATCTGGATGCTTCCTTCCTGGGTTTGTTTCCCAACAAAAGGTGCTGGTGACTGCACTACTTGTACAACATGTAATGTACTTAGTAATCAAATCAAGCTACAATAATAATAATAATTTTTGAATTGCGTAGTGTACATGAATCACATGAACTTACGGCAAGATGTTAAAGACTAAGCTATAAGAAAAACTGCACGTTTTAAAGTAAAGTTACTCATACAGCTGGCCCTCAATGCATGAAACAACCTTCTGGGTTGTAAATTTGCTGATACATAAGATGCAGACATATCCAAACTGGCTTAGTACAAGTCAGTACTCGTCTGAAAGCAGAGTCCTGCCCCTGTTCTTGGTACCTCAGGAATTACATCATCAGAGTAGCACCACCCTTACCACCCTCATTTTCCTGCCACATTCTCCTGCTATGTGTCAGACTAAGATCAAGAAAAAGCAAAGGTAATGTATACTGTGTTTCCTCTCTCTGCATCACCCAGAGAGGATGAACTTTACTAAATCTCAAAACTACATGTAAAGAATTAGCAATGACTCCAGGGTTGGTTTTGTTTGTCTCAGTACCTCCTAAATCTTCTCTGGTATGTATATTGTTTGAATAAAGTTTATACTTAACAAAGCTCCTTAAACACAAGGAAAAAAAAAGAAAAAACAAACAAATAAAAAACCCCACCTTGGGGTACTAATTTCCTAAACAATCTAATTCTATTTAAGTTTTAGCAGTTGCTTATATGTCCCCTTTATACAGACCCATAAGGAATGAAATAGCACATTTGTTGCTACAGCAGAGGGAATTTCCAGTATTCTTAATTAACCAATTATTTTGTCAAATATTTCAAATAGATTTCCTAGTGGGCTAGAATATGGTAAAAACTATATATAAACAAATCAAGATTTTTAACACAGCTCCCGAAAATAGCAAGTAATGCCCAATTGTATTTGGTTTATAGATAAAATACGGACAAAGCTTTGAGACAAGTATTGAAAAGGATTTTCAGAATCAAGTAATCAATAATGACACTGGGACCCTTCTTTTCCCTCACATCATTAACTTTTTTAAACAGTAATTGAAACTGTGTTATATGCAGTAAACTGGAAATACAGTTATGGGGTTTTTTTTTAAACTCTAAATATGCATTTTTAGAAACTGTAAAAACAAGAAATCTTAAAAAAGCATTCCACAAAGTTGCAAGACTGCAGTAAAACAGCTTTATCAGTTTGGAAAGCAGGTCGCTTTCACTGGCAGCCTGAGATAAGCCATTTCAGTGCACAGAAAGCTTAAAAACCACAGGAGTTTTGGGCTGTTGAACAACAATTGATTTTAGATTGAAATTATTGCAGATGTTTTGAACAACATAATCTCTTCCTTGGGGTGACCCAGTTTCAGGTGAAGGTTGTTTGCAAATTACTTTCAGAAAATTTTCAGGCATGGTACAAAATTTATTTTAACCAAAATAACAGAAGTCCTGTCTGGAAGACAGAGGTGACAAAAACCAGAAGCAGTCAATACTACTTAATCAGAAATAAAACTCAGGTCAGAAAGAGAAGGCACAAGGATATGATAATTATATGTTCAAAGAAATTACTGTTTATAGAAGTCTCAGTTAGACCAATAACTTTTAAATCACACTAAGATTGTCTTTCATCCTCACTCTTTTTTCCCTTAGTAGTCAGTTTATGATATACTTCGGATTAATCTCACAATATTCAAATTGTGCCACTGTTGACATACAAAATATTTCAGGTAACAGGATCAAAAAAAAAAATCTTACCAGAAATACCATTCTACTAAAACATTTCCTAGCAGAGTATCAGCAAAGTTGTCAAACTATTATCAGCAGAAAGCATGTACGTTATAATATTACAGATTTTAGTGATTTCATTTTATTCCATAAACAGGTATGTATTATGAGAACTAAGGTGTTCTTACACATGACCTCAGCATGAAGTACTTCAATTGCCATTAAATCAGCTGGTTCAAGGTAAATTGGAATACATAATTTAAAACCACTCAAGGAAAAAAATATGGAGAAATGACATTAGGCAAGAAAATAAGTTAAATATTAATGAATCTAAGACATACAACTAATAGATGGGGGAGGAGGGAAGGGGGTAAAAGACAATCTCTTAGTTTAACACTCACATTTCAGACCATCTAAAGATATCCAGTTAAATTTAATAAGGGCATTTGAAATGACTAAGCATATAGACTGAAAATGAAAAAAACCACACTGTAAGGAATGGCATAAATAAATTTCTTATAAATTGAAAAATACAGCAGCAATTACATAGTACATACTAAACTGAAAGGTAGCAGAAAAGCAAAATTTTGAAATCCAGATACATGTTCAAGGGTATACAGTGAGGGACAGAATTTGTGACAATAATATTTAGAGAAATCACAGAGCTGCATCTGTGAGAACTCACTGAACTTCTGAGAAACTGATTTATGCAACTATGAACTTAGCCTCAGCCTGCTTGCTGCCATATCCTAGACTACTGCTAACCTCTGTAAACTCTGCAGGTGTGGAGACTGCCACACTTAAGAGCTGTTAAGCTTAAATGCTTTTCCAAACTTGATTCTCTCATTCAGTTCTGAAAAAGAATGACTTCTATTTAAATGAATTATGAATTACTGAATTGCACACATGGTGTTCAGAGCCCACTAAATCTATAATTAGCCAAGGAATTAGCCAAAAGTTACAGTTACCTTAAGAAAGGCCACACAATTAAAACAGTGTCACCTCTTAACCAAGACATATATCATGTTAGTAAGATCCTGGGTGGGAGAGAGGGAATTAATACAAGAATAGAAGTACGTTCTGGGTGCAGTAGCCTTCCAATTCATGGGTTATGTAAATATGAGGCCATCACAAATGGAAACACCTCTTTCAGTTAACATTCTCAGTTCAAACGCATTCTATTGTCTCATTAGAAAGTTGCTCAGAAATAAGATCCAAACTTCGTGGTTAACTGCATTTTTTTTTTTTTTAAAGATACAACACTTAACTTGTATGGATAGGTCAACCACCCCCCACTGAACGAGAAGACAGAACTTCTGCACAACAATCAAGTAGCCTCTGATCCGATTTTGAGGGTTCTTTTGAAAGCTTTACATTTCAAATGGAAATTGATTTAACACAGAGCAATTCCAACGGCTTCTATATTGCTTTCCCTAATTCTTTTACATTAATTGCTTCCACAGCAAAAGTTTAATTATTTTTTGAAATCAGGCTAATATTGGCATCAAAGTAGAAAAGCACTGTTTAAAACAGCACTATTTTTTTTTTTCACTGAGAAATCACTATCAACTGGATTGTTTCTATACATGGCATGTCTACACACAGTCACATGAATTATTTAAAATTGTTTCAAATTTACAATAAAGTACTCCAACGTTCACTTGGAAATAATAACAAGCTCACCCAATTCTTGCTGATGACAGCAAAAAGACTTCTACTAACTTCATCAAGCTGTAGTTAAGACCTAGACACTCTGACAGTGAGTTTGCCTACATATACCATGATTTCAGAACACATGTAAGATTTGTAGTATATATTCACATGCAAGCACATACCATCTTCAGCAACACACTGGAGAAGACAGAGAAAGAGGGAAGAGTTTTTTCTGTACCTGGCAAGTCTGAAAAAAGGAGAATGCATTCATTGAATCCATTAGCCAGAAGACGATCCCTCAGTTGTTGAAGTATTGCAACTCCAATACAGAATGGGAAGGAGGAATTTCCAAGCAGTAATGTATCCCACAAGTGAAAAATTTTGTGCAAAGGAAAGACATCTGCATGATGAACAAACACAATTAAAAAAAAGCTATAAGCATACAAGTTGATAAAAACATATACAACACGCACACACTTTTCCCCCTCCTGTCTTAGGGTTATTTTTATTTGGGAGCCAAAAGAACTCAACCTTTTTAGAAACAGGTTTGTCTTCATATGCAGTTTGATTATTCCGGATATCATCAGTGTCTTCTTTCATTAGTGAATACTTATAATTGTGCAGGTTTTCGGGTTTCACACACACACAAAATTAGGCAATTTATTTTTCTTTAGGTATGTGGAATTATGCATTAGGACATGCATTTCCAATAATATGAAGACATTAATGAGTTAGTAAGCTTAACTACTTAAAATTAGACAAGAAAATGAACAGAATAGAGCAAAAATTGGCAGAATAAAGGAAAGACAAGGAGAAAAGCCTATTACAAAAAAAGCCATTTTACATACAAAACTGAAGGTTGCTCTCCTAAAATAAGCTATCCTTCAACTAAATAATTCTAACTTTTTATTGCAATTCACTGCCAAGGAAACCATCCCTTTGGTCTTCCAAAAGTGATGATTCTCATGAAAGTTTTGGAAGAATGGACAACTGCAAGAACCAGTGCTTTACAGTCAAGATCTTTAGAAATTGCAATCAAGAATCTCACATTAAATTCTTTGATATTTCATCAGGGAAATAATCCATCAGCTCTTTTCATCCTGCCACTTTTTTAAAAATTCAAAGTCTGCCAATGTTGACATGAAATAAAAAAAAAAAATCAGATATCTTTGAATTACTTTCTAGACTTGCTTTAACAACTTTGTCCTCTTTCATTAAAAGCTCACCAAATTCTAAAGCTCTTTCAGTTCCCTAACATACATGCAGAAAGATCATAGTAAAATAGTGCTAGCAGAATAACAATGTGTCAAAGTGCAATAAAAAAGAAGCTTGTTTTGTTGGTCTCCAAATACAGGTACTCTCTTTCTTATATTATTTGGGTGAGAGCAGGGGAAGGTGGTGAGGTTTGTTTTTGGTTTTTTAACTATTATTATATCTTTTTTCTCCAGTAAATAACAGCTTCCTTTGCACGCTCCCTAAATACTGTGTGTGTAAAATAATCCAGTTCAAACTTAACATAATACTTTTTTAAAAAAATAAGAAAACGCTGATTATTGTCAAATCAGGGCAGAAAGTATGTGACAGGCACTGTTGAGACTCAAACCACAACACACATTCTTGCAAATTACAAGCAAGGTACTAAATGATAGACACATCACACCAATTAGGAAGGCTTTAGCTAAAAAAGTGAGAAAAACTGTGCTTAAGAAATATAAGAACATTTAATCAGAGAAAAAGAATGCATACTCACGTGTGAACATTGTAAGAAACCAAGGAATAGCATACAGCTGCAAAAGGTGGTGATGGGGGGAAGAGAACAAAAAAATGTTTTAAGAGCTGAAAGTGTTTATGAATTGTCTACTATATTAGAAATTGCCTAGCTTGGCACAAATGTCTTTAAAATGAGAAATAACTGCAGCGGCAGAACCACTATCACACAACTTTTAGCCCCTCAGAGGAGCTTCTTCCTCCCCCAGGCCCGCATTCTCATCTCCTTCAAATTACTAGTTTGTGATACTGTATTGAAAACAATAACAAAAATCACCCTCACTAGGCTTATGTTTGCAAAAAATAACTCCCAAAGTCAACTCAAACACCTGCTCTACTAAACTGCCACAGTTCTCACCCTACATATATATACCACTAAGTAAAAATTAGCAAAGGATGTCTGAACAAGCATAAAACAACTTGAATCAATATATCTCTTTGACTATGAAAAAAACCCTGGTTTTTTTATATATACTTAACAGTGCAAATCACAATTTCCAACAGAAAAATTAACCATATCTATTTTTTTCTCCTATGTTGGTGTGTATCAAAACGTATACTTGTCAGTGAAAGGCACTAAAAGAATGGTTTCATTCTCAAAAGCACAGTGTCAGTTACCAACACCAACTACGTTGTTCTACTGTGACCTTTAAAGGCAGCTGTTTTCTGAAGAATTTGAGAATTTGAAGAATAGTTTCATGCAAACTTTCATACACATGACATCATACAGAGAAGATTCAGTATGCATTAGAAGAGGTAAGCATTTACGACACCTTAAAGTTTATTAATGTTCAATGAAGTATTTAGCATGTTGAAGGCAACAATCTATTTTCTTGAACTGCACAGAAAGTCCCCACAAATTAAGAATGCAAAAGAGAGACATTCATTGTTGAATTTTACTTAGTTGCATAGCTCATATGCTCTGTTTTCCACTTCTGAAGATTTACAGTTAGACATAAAGCTTAATATATTACTTTTTAGCTCATAAAAAGTGCAAATTAGTCCTTGTATTAAGCTTTCCCTGGAAGTAAGCAAATGAGAAGCAGAAAGCATAACTGATATTATGTTAATAAATTACTACTTATTTCATAAACTCTTAACTGGGTAATGGCACTGATTAAATGATGCACACATTTGCTGAAAAGCTCTTTAGCACAGCTGTCTCTAAATTTTATTCCTACATGTTCATCTGAGCATCAGATAGTATCTGAACCATATTGTCCATAAAACTAAAAAAGCTGCGATGACCAGACTGTTCACCACTTTCAGTATTCAGGAGGCTTTTATAAAGCTTGGCCTCCAACCCCCCATTTGATTTTAAGGTTTCAAAAACCAAAACAAATCAATTTCTATCACCACTTTCATCTTATAATACATTCATACTATTTCCCAGAGTATTATCTTTGTCATGTCTTCAGGCTCCCTACTGAATAACATAGCCTCTTCCCTGAAATATCCCCTACGGTGGTTGTGACCAGCTGATACCTGTTTACCTGCTTCCTTGTCCACAATATCTTGCTTTCCATGCAGTAGGAAAACAATAATAACAGCCTGAGGCTCCTCTTTGCTTGGAGGTACAAATTATGTGGGTATAATTTTGAACCACATTACTTCCTTGGTATTTAAAAGCAATTACTTCCTCTTTTTCATATATTTGATTAAAACATTTTACTAAAGCAGATACACACTTTCTCCTAATTTCACAAACACTTCTATCTTGTATGCATCTACCTACATAAAAATACACAAGATTTGAAGCATTAAACAGATTATTATAAGGTAACCACAAGGCAAAGCACTGATTTGCTGTAAACTATCCTCATCAAACCTATCAACAATGACAGGAGAAGTAGGTCAAACTATTTAAGTAGAAGGTATTAGGCAAGTTTTTACTGAATGAATTTTTCCCACTGATTTTCATAAATATAATGTGCTAAGACAAGAAGGTCCTGGTAAACCTGAAGAGGTTATGGTTACTATTAATAAGCAGGCAAAGAAAAGTCACAACACTGATGGTATTATTCCACCATACAAGTCAAACTGAAAAAAACAGACAAAAAGAACTGCACTGACTTGAAGTCCTCAAATAGGCTGCCAAATTCTTTCAGACTGCACTTATAACATATTATTAGTAAATACTGCCCTCTAGCAATCACCGGCTGGAACAGCATTGTGCCATGCTTCTGTACTAACAAGCTGCTGATAAAGAGGTTTTCAACCCTTCACCACTAAACCTTGAAACCTAATGGGGTTGTGGTTTTTATTAACATTTAACTCTCCGTAGCTAGGAAGCATACCTAATGTTTAATCAAAGTAGCATCTGAACTGCTGGAACAGCCTGAGAATAAGTCACATTAAAATAAGAGCCTGTAAAACCAATACTTCATTTTTTAGTTAACTTTAAATTAACAACACCATAATTATCATTTTGCTTTGAGGTAAAATACAAGATCTTCTGTGCTTTTAAGCAAGGACTTGGACATTTCTTATACATGAACACAGTAGTACCCTAACATCAGTTCCCATTCAAATAATCTCAATAAATGCACAGGTTTTTTCAGTTACAACTGAAATCTCTTGTCCTTAAGATTTGGTTTCACTCTCCATCTTTCCATTATCCCTAGCTAAAGCTTCCTTTCCTGCTCTGCTGTGACAATTTCTGCTCAATACCTGAACTTGGAGATGCACTCCATTGTTTTTCAACAGGGTGA
Organism: Strix aluco; assembly: GCF_031877795.1. NCBI lineage: Eukaryota > Metazoa > Chordata > Aves > Strigiformes > Strigidae > Strix > Strix aluco. Next base: position 57,857,112 of record NC_133934.1, read on the forward strand.
AGATGTTTACTTGCCCATAGTTAGATGGGCGTATTTTGAGAAGAGTGCATCTCCCATTAAACATTCAAAACTTTTAGATATTGTCTCAAATGACAGCAGAGAGGACTGAGAAAAGGTATCGTATATTTCTTTTCTTATTGTCCAGTAACAACCCCAAATACTGAAGATCTGTTAAGTAATCCAATCTTTCTTTCCAAGCTTACTAAACTAAAAGACCATTTGACATAGCTACACAAAAAGGTGGTCAAACAAAGAATGAAAGAATGATCCTCAGCTAAAAAGATGATCCTCAGCTAAAAGGAATCCCTTTCACCCTTGGGACACACCCACCCCTTCCTTCCCCCTCATCCACGGTCATCCTCACCAAGTAGAGAGCCCCAGCACCCAGGTGCACTGCTGCCACTGAACAAACATACAAACCAACTCACCCCTCAGCAGGGAGAGACACCCCCCACCCCCCCCCTTTCCCCCAGAGACCCCCTCCTGCCTGAGCACCAAAACTTCAAGGCCCTGCTTGCTTTCTTAAACGTACTGTAAAGGAGAATCTGTATTTTTTATTTACATTTTATATTTTTGTACATAGTTAGAAGGCCCACCATTTAAAGTGATCTTGGATTGACCAAAAGGGGGGCTTTGAAATGTGTTATCTTGTTACCTATCTCTGGCTTTACTTGTAGTGTGACCAGGCCCAAACCATTATCTCAAAGGAGAATAAAACAAAACCTTGTAAAAAAAAAAAATAGAAAAAGACAAAAATGAAAAAAAAGAATTTACAATCTTACCCTGAGTATTCCAGTAACTTGTTTTGTGCGTATGTACTTTAGCTGTACCATAGATCATGGTTTGTATGAGAAGGCAAGGCCAAAGATAAAAAGGCTTTTTCTCCGCCCCCCCCCCCCCCCCCCCCCCCGTGAAGTTGCTCTTTATTTTTACCTTTTTCTTTCTTTCTTTTTGGCTTGTTTGATGTACATGTGAAACAACGCTGTCCCACAATAAACCGGAATTTTATTTTGCTGAGTTTTCTAACAAGGTTGCCTCCCAACTGCTGCTTTTTGTTTTAATTTTCATTTGTCAAGAAAAATTTTTGGTTTGTTCTCTACAGCTTCATGAGAAGGGGAAGTGGAGAGAGAGGTGCTGATCTATTGTCCCTGGCGTCTAGTGATAGGACGTGTGGGAATGGCTCAAAGCTGCATCAGGGGAGGTTTAGACTGGACATTAGGAAGCATTTGTTTACCAAAAGGGTGGTCAAACACTGGAACAGGCTTCCTACAGATGTGGTTGATGCTCCAAGCCTGTCAGTGTTTAAGAAGCATTTGGACAATCCCCTTAACAACATGCTTTAACTTTGGTCAGCCCTGAAGTGGTCAGGCAGTTGGACTAGATGATTGCTGCAAGTCCCTTCCAACTGAAATAGTCTATTCTATAAAACCCTGATCTTGCACCTTCATGTTTTGTCTTCAAAAGACACACGTACTTAGCTTCAAGCCTATATGGTGCCTAGACAATTAATCATGTATTTAAATGTCACAGAAAGGTGAAAAAATATTTTGATAACTGAGGATACTAAGAGAATGCAGATTGAGTCCAATTTTTAGTATTAGATTCTACCCATCTATATGCACCTACACAAACAAAATTTGAGGAATGATCACTTTCCTCACAAGATAAAAATACCAACAAGAAACTTCTCCCCCAGATTCACCATTAGGTAATCATGTAACAGAACAGAGATAAAGTACTTCAATTGCAGAATTTTTAATTCTCACTTAGATGAAGTTCTATTACCAACACCTCCTGCATATTGCCAAAACCAAGCTAAGGTATCTATCTATGACAGCAGCTCCAGCACAATGATTTTAAGTAAGTGCAGCCAGACTTTGTCATCTCTGTTAATGGCCAGCTGACAACTGTGGCTAGCTTCCATAATTTGCACCTGAAAAGTTCTTTAGAATAATTTATGGCTATAGTTACCCTTTTAGTACTGTAGAACACTTCCTTGTTTTTCTTCAGTTCCAAATGGTCTGCTGTTGATGTCAGAATTATTCAGTAAAATATAGAATGTGTTATGAAGCATTATATAGGGTGAGGGAGATTATAAACTTTGGGAGAGTGAGCAAAGAAGAACTGTAAGATTCACTGTACATATCCCTCTATTTACATGTAAATCACACAGCCACAGCTATGTACTTAATCCAGGCACCACATCAGCTAACAATATTCACAACTATCCAAGCGTCAGCAGTGTTCAATATTCTGAGAGCTACGTGACCCGAAGCAAATGAGAAGAGTGCCAGGAAACACAATCTTTCCTGCAGCGGAGCCTGCGTTTCAATGATTAAAGATTAAGCAGGGTTTACTTTGATAGGATTAGTACTCAAGCACGAAACTCTGGTTCAGATCTCATTACTACAGTGCATATCCTTCACCTTGATGGATCCTCTTGCTGTCTTGTTACAGGTACAAAAACCACCTCTCTCACTAACCTAAAAAGGCAGAACAACTTTTACTTACAAAAAAAAAAAAAGAGACTATTTAGAAAGGACAAGCTCTCTTCAGAGGTTAGTGTTAATTTTAGAACTAGCATTTATATTCAATGCAAAGTCTTTTTTAAAAAAATACACCTCTGTTTTGTAATTATTTGCTACATTACCTAAGCATCTCTAGACTGTAACTCTTAGAGACAAGGTTCACATTTGACTATGTGCTGTCCAATGACTAGCAAAACACAAAAATGAAAATATTACAAGACAAGTGATTTTAAACTATTCCATCTGACTTGCACCTTGAAAGTTTTCAGTGGAGAATTATAACTGCATAAGCAGACACTAGGAGCTGCTGAAAGATCAACTAATACCTAAGATGGATTGTTGCAGAGCTCTCATGTAGGTTAGTAGCAGAAATGGGGACCTGTAAGATGGTCAGGGAAATTACATCTCTACCTCTTCAGTGAGAACTAGTATCCTGGACAAAATACACAGATTAATTGCTTTGGACATCCACAGCCTTTAACAAATAAACATCAAGTGCATTTACATAGTGATGCAGCAAAATTGATTCTCCCTCAGGAACTTAAATGTTGCTGTTATCCGCGCCTTTCATCCCCCCCCCCAAATATTCAGGGTTTCTACAGATGAATGCTCTCCCTTCTCTCCACCTTCCCTTCGTCTTCCTCCCACCCACTCTCTTTAGATGTGGGTGGCTCATCAGCAATACATGGGGCCTTCTCAAACATCTTTGTTTATAATGCAATACACTGGCTTTCTCTTTGGTTTATTTTGATGCCACAGTATCTCTTAAATTTATATCATTCATAAACAACATTATTACATTAAAAGCACTTCCAAAAATGAAAGCATCTCTTTGCTTTTCCATTAAAATTTTTGTAAACAGTGATAATGTGTATCTGCCAGTCCCAAAGACACACAAATTCACCCAGCAATTGTGTACAACAAATGACTTAAGAGAAGCTTGTCCTTGCTGCTTCAACTTAAAACTTATTTTACCAGAAAAGCTGGAAATGCTTTATAGTGCTTACAGGAGAAATGCACATAAGTTTCTTATTTATGAAATTTATAATTCTACATCAACATCTCTTGACTTGTTTCCTTGTTCCATTCTGACCTCTCGTCATGACCTCTCATCATCATCTGTTCTTGCGACCAACTTGTGATTACCAAATTTCTAATGTCAAATATGTCATGATATAGACTGTATGAATTAACAGGGTTCTCTCTATAGCCTTGCCTAAGTCTACTTTTCAGAAACATCGGCCATAAACTCCAATAATGCTATAGTATGCAGACCACCATTTTTATAGAGTATTATCTGGGCTTTCTGGACTATACATGCCTCTCTAAACAAAGGAAAAAAACTTCACTATTTACAGTGATAGCTAAAAGCGAGGCTCTAAAAGAAGGCCTTGTTTTGCTTTTTCCAGCATAGCCCTTCCTCTCTACTGCATTTTGGCTGTGATATCAGTTTTCATCTTCCTCCATCTTACAGGCTTCTTCCAATGAAGGCATAAAACTTACGACACAAATTAGGCACTTATCCAATGTTTCTGACAGACTCCAACAAATGACTGCTAAGCATCTGCCAAGGTCTGCCATATCTACAGATTAACCATTACTTGCAAATTGATGTGCCTTTTGTGTTAACCAACAGCATTTAGTTCGTTTGCAGAAATTTTGCTATTAGTCATTTATAGACACATCAATTTTTGTATATTAATCCACACTTCAAAAATAAAATTATATACATCTTTTAAGTTATCATAACTGACTAGTAGTATTTCTACTGTTTTTATCATACCAACAGATTGGGAAGGTCTGAAGTATGTAAAACAACAATCAAAACTTCACCATTTTATCAACATATTCAGAACGGTGCATTAATGTGAAAGTCCCACTTTATGTCAAACTGCTACTGAAGGAGTCTGGAAAGGCATCTCATCCTAGTTGCCCTCCATTTTTTACTTCCTTTGAACAATACTTATAAGAACGCTTAGCACTTACATCTGGAATAAAACCAATTTCATTAAGGTGGTTACTCAGCTCTGGATCATGGAATGCAATCATCTGGGAAAACACCGTCAGGTATTCTGAAATGACAAGCATATTGAAGATCATTGTCAAAAACGTAAGCCACCACGTGCTGCTAGCTCACAACAGAGCTGTAGAAAAGGAAGAAAACTTCTTTAAATTTTTTTTTTTTTAAACCTACAATAAACCAGCAAGTGAATACACTACTGCCCTCCTTGTCACCATTATATTCAATACAGAGGAAGAAAGGTTTAATTTCTCTTCCTTAGTACTTCTCAATTTGATTTTTCAACAATGGTTTACTTGGCTCATACTTAGGTTGTGATTATGTTTGACATGAAAAGTTAAAGACTTTTCAGTATGAGTATGAGCCACAAGATATTGATGGAACCAGATTAGAACAAGACTGTTCCAAGGATTTTTAAGACCCAAACTCTTTTAGTGATACACAAAGTTGATATGCTTTAAATTATATTCTGTGTGGTTTCTTTTCTACAAAGTTAAATTCTGTATTCTGGAAGCTCAGGTTTTTAAGGCAATGGGGCTTTAAGGTTACCACCTCCATGATCAGTAACATCTTAATTTGTATTTTTTGGAACAGGTAAGGAGAAATACTTACATTACATCTTCAGCATGGCACATTAGGCTGATGGTTACAATTTCATTAAGTTGTCTAAATAACATGTGCTTTTAATTAGAAAAGAAGCAGACAGCAGCACACAGACACTGACAGATTTCTCTTTCTGTTCTGCCCCTCTCCCAATTTTATCCACATTGTCATATGCTTTGTTAGAAGGAAAATGAAGAGGCAACATTGCAATTTTGTAACAGATGGCAATTCCTTTTCCTCCATGCTCCCAGGAAGAGAGTAATTAGGGCCCAGATTGCTAGTTGAGGGGAGGAAGAGAGACAGAGAATGTGAACGCTGGTCCCAGATCAGAACATGCTGGCATCTCAATGCTCCACAGACTACTGTGTAAATAACTCCCTATTACTCTGTCTTCATCCCTGAAGTGGCAAAATTAAATTCCAGTTCCACTGCTAAGAAGCACAGAAGTGGCTCTGCTGGAATAATTCCATGCATAGACACCTTTAAGAACAGAAGTGGGTGTAAGCGTTCAGATGTTTACAGACTCCTATCTTACTTAAATCTTGATTATCTGCACTCAGGTTAGCTCCTCTCAGGTTAAGCCAGCAAGTTAAGAACAATCACTCTGTAAAATAAATCTATTTGGACTAAACATTTTAAAAGATGATTCTGCCTCAGGAAGACTGATAAACAAGGCTCTCACTGTAAGAACACAAGGGAAACGAGCCACAGTACTACTGAAGTTATACTTGAAAGGATGCCTAATTCTCCAAGATAAGTTGCAATAAAAATTAAGACCTCTTCAGTCTACTTCAGAATTTTGAGACTTTTGCTTCAAGCTGCAAAGACAAGGCCACAGCACACTAAACCTCTCAGGAGATTTCTGGCATCTTAGGAGTGCCAGCCTTTCCCTTCTGACACTACATCTCTATTATGTCACAGATGCCCTGGCAGCACTCAGCTGAGCAGTTAGGTGGGTAAACAGACCCGTGCTGAGTTTTGTATCCCCAAGGCCAGACTGCTTTGGAGCTACTCACATCTCATTTTCTCAGTTTCAAGATGAAGTTATTTTTGTTCACATACATACAAGTTAGGGAGATAACTGAACTCATGCCTTAAAAATTATTATCATGTAGTATGGTATGAATTTAAGAAGTGCATCTCTAAGGTGTATCTGACATGAATTCAATGAAACTGAATATGAAAATAAAATGAAATTTTAGTCTGGAGAAGAGGAGGCTGAGGGGAGAGCTCATCGCCCTCTACAACTACCTGAAAGGAGGTTGCAGAGAGCTGGGGATGAGTCTCTTTAACCAAGTAACAAGCGATAGAACAAGAGATAATGGCCTCAAGTTACGCCAGGGAAGGTTTAGACTAGATATTAGGAAGTATTTCTTTACAGAATGGGTTGTTAGGCGTTGGAATGCGCTGCCCAGGGAGGTGGTGGAGTCCCCATCCCCGGAGGTGTATAAGAGTAGGGTCGACATAGTGCTGAGGGACATGGTGTAGTTGGGAACTGTTAATGCTGGGTTGATGGTTGGACTGGATGATCTTCAAGGTCTTTTCCAACCTAGATGATTCTGTGATTCTGTGAAACAGCCACTAATCACAAGTCAGGTATAGCAGATCAGTAATCCTACACATTCCTAACACATTCCAACGTATTGCTGAAAACAATTTCACAATTAGCTTCCTGAAGCACATTTATTTTAAAAATTAAGATTCATGCCCATGATAGTTCTCCACAGATGTACTACAGGTTGGTAAATACCATCTTTATTTGACTATCCAGTCTCATGAAATAGAATTACTGTGTGGGATTACATGGTTAATTAAGGGTCTATCAAAACCACACAAATCTTCACAAAAATGTATCGCTTAGGTCCAGCCAATTGCTGTTGGTTGGAATTTTATTATATTAATTTCTGTTTTATATAACTGGTCATTCCATACCTAAACCTCTTTAACTGCTCTTGCTTCCTGTTTCATGTAAGGAAATATGTCTGATAAGCTTAGAAACACCACCTGTCTTCATTGTATAGGACAAAGTCAGAAATGAGGTATGCTGAACTCTGCAGTTTGAAAGATTCCACCCATCCACTCCTACACGGAAGACACAAAGAAGCTAAAAACTAAAATTGCACTAGACAGTTAAATGACACATTCTTAACACTTTCTTCCAACCCAATAAGGCAGGGAAATTACACAGATTTTTCCTTTAAAACCATATTTACACATTGGTGCTTGACATACAACCCTAGAAAGGATTAAATCAGGATACTGAAAGAATCCTAAAAGTTCCAGTCTCCCTGAGTCCTTGATGATGCCAGATGTTGCACAGGAACGCCTACATCTACTTTGGTTCACGGAATCCTACTGACCTACATTTCTAACTTTGGCTGACACATATTATTGTAAGGCCCCTTAGGAATAACATCAGGGAACTTGAGAGAGCAAAAGTATGATTTTATGGAAGAGTATACCTCCTTTGAGAAAAGTCTTTACCAAGCCATTAATCTTGAAGTCTAAAGCAGTTGTGTCCACAGGAGCATCTAATAGAATATACTTACACACTGCCCCTTTTTTTTTCCAGCTAGCACTCTCTCTTTACAGACAAAAGGATGCAAACGAGTTCTGTTGAATGCTCTTTCCAAACTGTTATTTTACGTATTCAGTTCATAACACCTCTTAATCCACCGTCTTTCATATGTAAACTCTCCTGACCACTGTGTTCTCTCCTTATGCTAGCTCTTCCCTATTATCAGTACATAAGTGCTTTTCTGTCTTAATTATTTTTTGTTGATCAGTTCTTATTTTCCTTTTGTTTTTTTGGACAAAATATGAGAAACACCATTTCTAAGTTGAGGAGATTCACAGGTCATATACAAAAGAATTTCTTTAAAAAAATACAAGGACAGCAAGCCATGGTGAAACACAATATTCAAACACCACTCAGAACTGCTTGCAATTCAAAACATTCATTAGCACCTGTTTTTCTAAAGTACTGATGGTTTTTCAAACAGCTTCTATTGGTTTTTAAAAACTGTCTGCAAGTTTAAAAACTTGACTGTGCCAAGGTGGCTTTCTAGGTCTAAACAATTCCTTCTTCATGTTTCCATGAAATTTACAATTAATTTTAGAGTAGACAGACATTTACCTTCCAGATATTTTTTTAATTTGTCTGAGCTACTTACATAGTTGTTGAAGACTGAACTATGGAACATTGTTCCTCAGGGTTCTTCAACTCCTGTCCTGTACTGAGTGATATTATCTTCTGTTCAGTAAGAAACTCCCCTCAAATCCCTAACTCTCTGAATACCATGACTTCCATTTTCTGCAGAGTCCCTAGTTGGTACTGTTCCTCTTCATTTTCCCTCATTGTCAAAATAGCTCCTGTAACAGTATGATTTTGATCACCTGAAGGGTAGGTCTCTACAATCTAACGCTGGAAAGACTATTTCCTTATTTTGTAACTTTGCATGATCAGCTGACTCTTACCTTGGATACTACACAGAACACTTCTGGATATTTTTTTTTTTTGTGTGTGTGTGTAGTTGGTGTTTTTCTCCTGCCTGAATCTTTACCCACTTATTTTGTTCCTATTTTTCTTGCACAGCTGTTCTTATTTATCTAAAATAAAGCTTTAGAATGAAATAGGTGGGTATTTCTACAGTGTAATTCTAGCTGTGTTCCAATTTACAACCATTTGAAAAAGTGTATTTATATATCCAGAAATAATTCTGCTTCTTTTAGAACTACAAAATAAATACAAGGACTTACCTTGAATAACATGAGAATTATCCTTCAGAAAGAAGTTATACAAATACTTGGGGATAAAAGCAGACATGCAGGCATATGCCAGAGCTGAAAGAATTAGAAAAATGAATACAGCTATGGAGGTAGAAACATACGTACACTTAGAAAAGATCATTATTAACCAGATAATAAGCATAAATACCTAAATCAATCTATACACAAAAATGATTGTAAAACATATAAAAAGGACATATTCTTCAATAAAGAATTTTAAAAAGCTCCTAAAAAAGTCTCCTTCTGTCACTGAGTAATCAATATAAATCTGGTTGGACCTGGTCTGCACCCAGTTTATTTCTGTACTTCTCAGTGACACAGTAATGAGATGATGTTTGGAAAGCCATGGTGATGTTTGTATCAAAAAGTGAAGGTCCCTGGATGAATAAAATTTTAGAAGGCAGTTTCAGGCAACTGCATTGTTGCAGTTATAGGTTTTCTCCTACAGAACTTACAGCCAGTTTATGCCCCATCAGACTCCCATCTCATCTCTAACTTCAGCTCAGAAAGAGACTAGAGTTCAGAAGAAAAACCACAGAGTGGAATATAATTAAAAATACTGTCAGAAAGACGGACAAAAACATCTTAAATTTCTCAACAGCTCCTCACATACATACCAGATAGAGATTAGAGGGTAAAAAATTTAGTGTTTGTACCCTTGATTAATTCCTGGGAACTTGGCTAAGAGACAATCTATTGTAACACAATTCTTAGCCATGGTGCTAGACCACAGATGTAAAACAGAAATGAGGGTTTGTTGTAAATTGTCCAAAGACAGTAAATATAATTTTGGGAGTTTCTAAGCAAAACATCATATTTATAGCAAATATGACATCGGATCGTGTTATAAATTAATTGTGTTACAACTTTTCTATCATTGAAATCACTTCTCAAATATCCAAGCCAAATGTGTACAATTAAGTTCATAAACCAGAACACAAAATTTTACATAATTCACTACTATTATGTTTTGCTTCAGCTGAAAGAAAACAAGGTTCTACAGTCAAACTGTGTAGGAACATGTCCACGAGCAAGAAAAATCTGTTGAAATGGTTGAATTAGTATGCACAGCAGGCATAATAAGAGTCATTTCCTAAGAAACTAGTTTTCCCCACACAGACCTTATATAAAGAAAGCCATGTGCAACAGAATAGAAGATTGGACTAGACCTGTTCTGAACAAATTGCATTCCAAGAACGTAAAGGGCACATATCCAAAGCTGGTCTGATAAGCTTTTAGGCATTTAAAACAATCATCAGCTTTTCTGAATAAAGCTAGTCTGACAGGTTGCCCTGGTTTCTGCAGAGATAGAGTTAATTTTCTTTCTAGTAGCTGGTATGGTGTTGTGTTTTGGATTTAGCATGACAGTAATGTTGATAACACATTGATGTTTTTAGTTATTGTTAAGCAGCATTTGTATTAAATCAAGGACTTTTCAGCTTCTCATGCCCTGCCAGTGAGAAGGCTGGAGGGGCACAAGAAGTTGGGAGGGAACACAGCCAGGACAGTTGATTCAAACTGGCCAAAGGGATATTCCATGCCATATGGCATCATGGCCAGTATATAAACTGGGGGGGAAAGCTGGCCGGGGGCCGCTGCTCAGGAACTGGCTGGGCATTGGTCAGTGGGTGGTGAGCAACTGCATTGTGCATCGCTTGCTTTGTATATTCTATTATTTTCTTCCTTTTCTGTTCTATTAAACTGCCTTTATCTCAGTCCATGAGTTTTATTTATTTTTTTTTTTTCCCCCCTCTGTTCTCTCCCCCATCCCGCTGGGGGCAGGCTGTGTGGTGCTTAGCTGCTGGTTGGGGTTAAACCACAACACAGGTTAACAGTTAGGTTAACAAATAATGCTTTCACATTAAGTGAGGCTGAACTACAGCTTCACTGAAAAAGACAAGTACTAGAGAAGCACTTCTTGCTATTCTATAATGAAGGTTATTTGTGCTTTTTCTTATATATTTATTATTGTACTTGGCAATAAACACAGGGTTTGAACCCCTGTTTGAAGAGCAGTACACCACATATGCTTTTCAAAAACCAACCATTTCTTTTGACTTGTGGCAACATGAGCTTTAAAGTTCCTTAGTAGCTACAGAAAGTTTCCATCTATAAGTGGGTGCACACATATCTGTCTACAACTAGATACAGATGACAGACTGTGCTTCCCCCTCATCCCCAGCAGAAAAAGGTACTCACCTTCATTGTTAAAATTCAAGTACAGAAATGGTGCACAAAGAGAGTCAAGACCTAAAGAGAGAAGAGCCATGAAGAAACTGCATAAAGAGCTCATTTATTGTAATGCACAAGATAGTCATTAATTTATCATGAAAATTTGCATACTTGATAATGATTACAATTCTGCAATGTCAGGCTCTGCATGTAATGCTGAGAACAACTGTGAAATCAATGCATGAAAACAGAGAGGATTTCAAATTGTTGAACTATAATGCTGAATTGATTATTCTGCCAAGGCTTCCAAGAAATGCATTTACCATCCCAAGAACTCGCTCAGTAACTTTTGCAGTTTTACCTTGGGACTGAACAGTAAGCGAGACTTTTTTTTTTTTTAATAAAGTGACTGAAACTTAAGGACAATAAATACATAAGAAAGAAGGGGGCACTTTGCATTACAAATTAAATACAAATTACTAGGATCTAAGTTTGCAATAATGCACAGATTCATTCTTCAAAAGAAACAGAAAGGAAAGCACTCAAAAAAAGCCTACGGGGTGGCAGGGGGCGGGAAGTGGGGGAGATATTTTTAAGTCATCACAGCTTTCCAGTTAATTATGTGACTGTGCCAACTAGTTGAACTCACCTTGCCAGTACACCAAATCAGGATGGGAAACAACCCAGGCTTTCAATACACGTCTAAACTTTGCATGACCCTCTGGTGATGACAGCAATTCATCATACTGGTGGCAACGAGGAATATCAACTTCAATCTGCACCGCAGCCAAACATATAATAGAAAAAGAAATCAGGGTAAGTGGGGTAGTACTACAGCAATCTTGCAACACTAGAGGTGGAAGTCAGCCAAAGAACATAGGTCAGACCACCACCATAAACACAATCTGCTTCCTCCATCACTCTCAAAATCAAAACTGAAAGGGGACAGGGGACTCTTAACAGCCCTGTCAAAGATTAACAACAGAGACTTTTTCCAGATTCATATTTCTAAAAGGGTTCTAACCCTTGAAAAAGGCAGAAAGCAGATTACAGTTATATTTTTTTTTTCAGATCCAACTTTTGGACTCTTTTCAGGTGCTAATATCACTTTGCCCTAAAGGATAATCAAATCAGACTTCTCAGAACATTGTACCCAATTTGATGGAAAATATTTCTTCACTCAGCCAAAAGGAACAGCTGTTGCTCGTGATGTCTTTTTATGTCTGGCATGGTTTCTTGGAGAACCAAATTGCTCAAGAACCCATTTTTGTGAAGCACAGCTCACCTTACAGGATCTCAGGGTACTCAGCACTATCTGGTACAAAGTCCAACAGGCACAACTAACATCTGATAAAAACAGGACTTTTAACAATACATCAGTAATATTGTCCACTACACTCTGCTGCTGCTACAGAAACAGTGATTCTGAAGTAAAAGAGGATCTCACTTTCCACATGTTATAACATAACTTGAGTTAAACTACTTGTTCGTATCTGTTTAGGAAGATTCTTGCTACAGCATGAATAAGGTTAGAGGACAGGGGGAACCCTTTTAGTATTATCAGCTACATCTGCTGTAATAGGCAAATGACTTTTGCATTACTTCAAGTGACAATATTTGATAGCACCAGAAGTCTTACTTGTCTGTCTGTAGGAATTGGTGTGTCTTTATCAATGGCATCATATTTTGCTTGTATGGCACCCTAAATGTGGAAGAAGAACACTTGAATTTAGAAAGACCTTACTAACATAAATGCATATTACAATGTACATGCTGATACACAGAAGCTGACTGGTTTTGTTAGGTGCTTTAGTTAGCAACTTTCTTTTCCTGAAAAAATTTCCTAAAGTACATAAAATTCTGAGAGTTGAATTTTAACAAACCCATCTTTAGTCTTATTCAGGACACATAGACCTTCCTGTGACCTCCTCTGTACCATCTTCAGTGATTTTCAGTTGTTTATACAGAAAGCTATGTACTTGACACAGTTTTCCATTTTCAAGTTAAGAAATGCTCTCAATTTAAATTTAGTGCTTACCTCAGCCACTGGCAAGTGGTTTTCAGCATCATCTCTAAAGGCACTGAATCCAGCTGTCTGTTAATTATTACTGATACTACCAATATACACTACTCCTAAGTAGCCTGTCCTTGCTTGAGTCCCAAGACAGACATACCAACAAGTCCATCTTAATGTTATGGAACAGGGTAACAACTATCTGCATTGTACAGATGGTAAGCTGATGAAGCATGAGAACTTACTCATCTCCCAAGACCCAGGCTACAATCTTGACCAGCAACTTGTTCTTTACCTTTACAGCTTTTTTTTTTGGTCATGTTATATAGCACTCAGCAGATCACATCCTAAGCTAAAGATCCTAAATAACCCGGGATGTATTATCTATAAGAACCTCTTTGCTGCACTACTGCAGATTGCAAGCAGGGTAGATGCAAAAGCTGAGTAGTCAAGCAATCTCTGTTAGGAGTCCTCATTTCAGGGACATTCCTTTCTAGTCCTTTGTCCAAATGGGTTACGTTTAATTTATTTATTTTCCAGTCTTTGGAGGAAGTGCATTGATTGGTAGGTGAGAAAAATACATTTGATATGCTTCATTGTGTTTGCCCAACTATTGCTGACCAGAGCAGAAGGATTCTAACTGCATTTGTCAAAATATTAAAAAGCAAACCAAAAAACCCCATTAACTACCAATTGTATTTAAACAATCTAGCAAAATTTGGCTGTATGGGTAGTATTTTTCTATCCCCTAATCAAAATTTAAGGCAGTCAAGTTTATATACATTCTGTGAAATCAAATATTAGAAACAAGAAGCAAGTTTGTCTGAACATTGTCTTTGTTTACACAATTTCATGACTCATTTTGCTTGAAATTCCAGTAATTCTACCTGCCAAATCTTCAAATCCATTCCAGCTTCCCTGTCAATCCCATTCTTATCCCATTCCCTCCCCAGCCAGTACTGGAACTTCTGCAAAAGCCCTCCCATTACCCTTACCTCAACACCCAACAGAGCAGCCCAGGTTATGCCTCTCAGAAGAGGAGGGATGTCAACCCTGGCTTCTTTCCAAATTTGGTTTTTCTTATATGGGTAGGCCTTCAAAGAGAAGAGATTAACAGCAAAAAATGTTTCCATGTAACTGAAACAATTCAAATCCCCATCCCAAGACAGTCGTTCCCCCAAGGGACAAACGCTGTCAGACTGGACAGTAAATGCAAGTTTTACAGCAAGTCGGTTTCATTCCTGGAAGGCCTGTATAGCGGACTACTGTTTGATGTTAAAATACTCACTCTTCCTCATAAATGTGTTCACGTGCTTTGGTATATATTTGATATATAAATTTACTAATCCAAATTTTTATTAAAAGTTTTTTCTTCATTATATGTTTCTTTTCATACCAAGTATCCAACACTTTTTATTAAATATTTCCAGTTTATACCTTCCTAAGTACTGCACTTGATGCACATCAGCTCTCTCTCATTCTTAAGCAAGAATCCAACTCTCTGCGTATATGTAAATTAGGGACTGGTATTTTCCCCACTCAGTATAAGCCCCATATTTCTTAACATGGCACTGCTACAGTGAAGACTGGTATTGTTTTCAAGTACCTTACTGCTTCGAAATGTAGAAAAGTTACAGGCGTATTTACACCTATAATAGCTTAGTCTGTTATGAAATAAAGGATGAGAAATATTTTCTTCAGTAAATAACAGGTATTAGCAGCAGCTCTATTTTCACGTGCGCACTTTAAAATCTACTTTTATATTCATGACTACTGAAAAGACATATTTCTCATAATTTTATTTTCAATCTTATGCAGGGTTTTCTTCCCCCCTTCCCGCTGTGGTCTCTTGTATCTCTGCTTCCTTTTTCAATTACTTGGTCTTTTAAAAACCCTCTAATTAACAGACCAAATCCAATTATTCAGCATCAGAAAGATTCCATACCTTCAACAGCCTGTCAAACAGGATAATTCTATTTAGCTGGTACTCTGTGTCCCTCTCCCGGATGATCAGAGGAAGACTAGCAGCTGCAGACAGCTCATTAGTACTATTTGAATGAGGTAAAGTTGATTGGCTGGAAAAAGAGTTAGGATAGCAGTAGTGAACAAATACAAATCACTCTGAAAAAAATTAATATCCTGTGATGCATTTCTGAGCCAGAAACAAGTATAAATGTATAATTTTGAATATTCAGCAGAAACAGTTGATTTCCAGAACAGATAAACAGGCTAGGATCCTCAGTTTGGTATCAGGGCCCTAAGTTCACCCAGTGCAGAGTGTTTATCAGTTCTCGTTGACTTTAAGAGCCAAATGAGGACATGTTAGGTCTGCTTTTGGAAGGCAGTTGTGTCTAGCTGTGCAGTGTGCCACTCAAATAGAACTAATAACTCAAAATTCAGTCCTTTATATATGTACAAACTTACACACACACTTACTCATCTTCAAGCAATGGATAAAATGCTTCCCCACCAACATCTTTCAGTCTCTGAAATGAAGAATAAAAATAATTATCAGAATGCTGCTCAGAATTCAAGCGGAAATATTTAGTGGAATACAAAACTATTAATTAGCAATTCATCTACCAAATTTAATAGCGTGCCTTGAGATCTAAGCATTAGCGCAATCCTCCATCAGCAAAGAAACATACAGTCTTTAACACTAAAAACTTTTGCTAATACAGGCTGAGTTGATGGAAGTTCTGCCTGAACACTCGTCTCATACATAAACGTATTTCCACATAAAAAAATAGCTGCCATGGGCCATGGATTAATAGATCAATACTATTACATAGTTCTTTTCCTTGTTTTTCTACATGGAATTCCTATCCAAGTAGCTGCAAAGCAACTGCACAACTTGGTTTTATGTTTTCAATCAGTTCAAGAGTTATGCAAATTTGAGTTCCTTTTAGTAGCAGCATCTGAAAGCTGCACAGAAATACAGACGCTCTCTGGAAAGGTGACAGACAAGCATGCTTGGACTTTTGCCTGAAGTTTTCAGACATCTTTGGTGCATTGTGATTAATGTTTAATACCATCCTCCCTGCAGTGCTCTGTTTTGCAGTTCAATCCCTAACTTAAAGGCATACAGCACACAGCCTGTTCCTCCTGGAATTGACAGAACAGTTCATTCTCAGTTCATTCAGTACTCATCCTCTTTTGATTACAAGGATCATGCTCTGCTCTATAAAAGGTGTTTGAAGAATTGCATAAGTTCAAAAATTTATTTCAACTAACACTGCAAGGTTCAGGCTTGTTTCTTCCCCAAAAGAAAACTTCAGTATATACTTATTTGCTGCTGTATTTATAGAAGTATGCAGCAATATCCAAAATTACAGAATGAAGTGTTTTAAAAAAAGCTTTGAAAGCTGCCCTTTTAGTAGGAGCTGCAGTGCGTATTACCCTTAAAATAGCTGTTATATATTCTTAACCTCTGCCCCCCCACCCCCCCATCCCTCAAAGCCCATCAACCAAGCAAACAAAACAACGCAGTTCTTTGGTCCGTTTTCATGTCTTTGTGTGAAGTAATGCAGAGTTCTACTGAAGAAGTATGTTTACACAGTATTTGCCACATTGCCCCTAAAATTAAGGTAATGGTGGCAGAGATAAAGACTTCAGGAGTCGCCTTCCTTTCTGTATTAATGAAGTCCTAGGGCTTGGACAATAGGCCCAAGCCAGAGTTGACCTATAGATGAATCCTGTACATTTTGTAACTGATAACCATTGTGCTAGAAGGTATTGTACTAAGTTATAACAAACCACCTATGCTGATGTAAAAAGTGCTAAAGTGTTGAAGTATTGAAGCCTGAACAACAGGCCTCGAGGCAAAGGTGCTAACTTCGTATGTAGACATTAGCGCAATATGTATGCTCATTAACGAAAGATGTAGCTTAGATATCATATACTCATGATGAATGTAATGAAAACATGTCTATCCCGAATGTATCTTCCTCTTTGTGTAGGGGCTAGTTAACAAGGCCATGAAGCCAGCTGTCCGGCCTTGGGTCCAGACGCATAGCCTTGTTCTAAAAAGAACATAAATAAATTAGATAAGCAGGGAAACTCCCTTAGCTTCTCCTTTGCGCCCTGGCCAGGCTCTGGGGAAATCTAATGTGAGAGTGAAACCAGATGTTCCGCTTAAAACAAAGGTGCCAGTTATTTTGGCTTGCTGATTTTTGGTATATAAGGCTGGACCCGCTTGCAGCGACTCTGGATGCCTCACCTACGGATGGACGCATAGCGTAGGATTTCCCACTTGCCGGGACAGGCTCTCCAAATCCTCGCTGCAACCAGGGCTCCCCAGCGTCTGCAAATCTGGATGATGGTAACATACGCAAGTGGTGATGTACCTTTCTTAATCACTATTCTCTCTCTTTGGTGGTAATGATTTGATGCATTGCCCTGTATTTTCCTATTTGTTTACTTTAAGTGCACTATTCTGTCTTTTCTTCCTGTATGTTTTCTGTATCACTCTGTTACATTATTTAGTTATCCCCAGTAAAATATGCCTACTCTTTTCACTCTCGTGTCCAAGTTTAACTGGGATCCTTAATCAGCAAAACAATTAACCCCTGTAATAATATGAAAAGGTTTTTTATAAAGACTGACAGAATTTCATTTGGTACTAAAAAAGCAACCTGCAAACAGTGCAGCATAAATTTCTAGTTCTACAGCAATAAAGCTCTGTAAGTGCGAAGACATGTGAACAATTAAAACATTTCAGTGACATATGCAGTAAATCTTGTGACTGATCATTACATCGGGCAAAATTACGAGTTATCATCTGTTGATTTTTCTACTGAAGATGGAAGAAAGCTGCATTACTGCATTTTAGCAAAACGCTTTGAAGTCACCTTTTGAACTAGTTGTTTAATAGCTATGTATTCCAAAGATTAGTAATTAGCTCCTGGAAACTTGGTATCCAACTTCAAGTATAAAGCCTTTAAGAAGCTGCAACTGAATTGAGTTGATCTTTCTTTTGAATATTGTGAGCCACCTACAGACAGGAATTAAAGAATGCAAGACGACACTCACTGTTCAATTAGTTCAGTAATCGTGGAGAATATCAGGTATTACAGAACTATTTGGGCTACACCAGAACAAAGCAGGTAACAAAAATTAGGAAAGGGAGGGACACAGGAAGGGGATAGAGGGACAGAAGATAAATCAAATTTAGTAAGCTTTTACAAAGCAATTTAATAGCATAAATCACAATTTGACTCAGACACCAAGAAGTGTTCCCTTGGAATCATAACACTGTCATTTGTAGGAACAGTAGTAGGAGCTGCTGCTCTGTACTCCCTTTAAACAAATGATTCTGCAGTGAAGACATAAGAACAAGTGCACAATCGTATTCTTACGTTTCGGAGCTGGCACAGAGACAAAGTCACTGTTGTGTCATCTAGGAGGGAACTTCTATCTCGTCCTTGCCCAAAGCTCTCACCATCTTCTAACAAAAAGCTTCAAAAGGGAGAAAAAAAAAAAATCAGGTCATTTTATAACATAAGACTTGAGTTAGAAAAGAATAGAAGATTCTTACATCAATCAGCGTTTCCTCTTTAAAACAAAATACTAGCTCTTAGAAGTATACTGTATTGACTCTGCATGGCATGAAACCTGCTATCAAGGGAATGTACAATCACCGTAAATTATTCAAACAGTTTTTGCTGTAAAAAACCCCATTTCAGGTTTTCTATAACTTTGGTTTGCACACAAAGAAAGAGTAATGAGATATGGGATTAATATTCCCTTTTATTCCTTGATCAGGTCTGTCATTTATTGTGAAAAGCAAAAATAAAACATTATTGTCATATGAAAGCCATTTCCCACCATGACAAAAAACAAGCAAAAGCCTGACCCAGATCTTTTCTGTTGCAGTCCATCTAAGGATACAAATGCACCCAAGAAAGAGTATACAAAAATTGTCTATTTGGTGATCTTTTTAAAGCAGACAACATGAAATTGATTTCCAGAAATTAAGCTAACATTCTCAGTATCACTTAAAAGATGGAGTTAGACTGCATTTTTGAAATTAACACCTCAGCTTCAAGATCAATAGTATGATGAAAAATGTTTTCCCCTTGTAATTCAAAACCACATGCATTCACCTATGGGTGAGGCAATCTCTCCAAAATCTCACTCTAATTTTGCCACCAAAATAGCACTTAAAATCTAGTCCCACCTTTTTTTTTTTTTTTCAAGATATTTCACTTTGACTGTGCACTAACTTCACGTGTTTTTAAAACCCAGAACCAGCAAATTTATCTACATGGACACATAACTATGCTTATTGAGATCAGATTGTAGGATTAAAACATGAATAGACTACATAAAATTGCAGTGTGTGCAGCAGTAAGATAAAAGTAGTTATGTCTAAAATGCTGTTACAGAATTCTAAGTCATAAAACTAGGCATTTTAAAATAAAGTAATCAGCTGATCTGCTGAATAACTGGGCTGACCATTCAGCACTGCTGCTCCGTGAAAGGGAATTCAGAATGTGAGGGGTTGCTACAGAATGTATTAAATTATATTACAATTACAAATCTGCTGTTGAAGCACAGTGAGACATTTTTACTAAAACTTAATGCTATTGGAAAGCGTGCTAATTTTAGAGACTTCCAGTTCAGTATTTTGCACTGCACCTACGTATCTTCAAATTTCAGAAAGCAATATGAAGTGCAGGTAGGGGACAGATATAAGGCAGTCAAACAATGCCTTAAATTGGGTAAGAGAAGTGACATGATTTCCTGCTCTTCAAGAATGCTATTTTTCACATATACAGGTATTGAAACTAAAAACCAAACCAAAATGTTCTCTCAGAATCAGTGGCCTTATCCACCCATTCTCCTTTCCCTTGAAGTGCTTTTCCTTCCTTACTTGGGAAGTGTGCAGACAGGTGGTTTTGATCGAATGATTTCCTTGTTGACAAGTTCTTTCTCCAAGTCTCCTCCAGCCAAACACCAAAGATAATAAACCTCTTCAATTGATCTTTCTGCTAGGTAATCACTATCTTCATCTATTAGGGGAAACCACATAAAAATGAGTTACAGCTTTTTAGGCAGCTTGTATTTCTTCCTACCACTCTAAATACATATAGTTGGGGAAAAAAAAAAAAGTTATTATGCTTGAAAGGTCCTCAACCTTAATGTGAAGTTATAGGAAAAGTGACCTTCCCTTTGCAAGTGCCCTTTAGGAAGATTTACAGAAAGAGCACATGGACAGAAGTCAGAAAAAAGCAAATATTTCTGCAGTTGCCTTGGTGTCAGAAAATAGAACCGATTGGATAAATACATTGAAGTGTGGATTTTTGCTTCCTGTGTGTCTTTAAAACAAACAAACAAAAGCAAGCACTATTTTGTACACAACACAGCACTAAGGGTAAAAATAAGAAACTAGTGATTCATAATGAGTAGTTATAATCTATCTTCCCTTCACATACCATAGCCATAATAACAAGGTATAAAATCTTAAGTCTCCAAAAATTGTATAACGAGATTTTCTAAACGTGTAGAAATCTGAGTTCATCAGAAAAAGTTTATGAGGGCTTAAAAGCAGTAACACTTTCAGCGTACTGTAGTTTAAAACTTAGAAATGTCATCTTTTATTCTAGAATGTGACCTCTTTCAGAAGGATTTAGTTTTCCAATATTCCAAAAAATCACCTCATGCTATGATCCAGCAGAATCCAATTGTCAATTCACAACACGATTTAGTGAAAAAAATCTGCCTTGTACATGCACATGTCCAAATTCTAAAGGCAAAAAATGATGTTGATATTCCAATCTGGACTTGAATACTAATGATAACTATTTCCTGAGGTTGAAACACAAAATCAAGATGCTCTCCTTTGACTTGCACACATCCCTCAAAACATGTTTGCCCAATCTCTGCCCATTAAACAACATACTACAAGAATGTAGTATTGTAACATTTAATAGTTTCTCTCCAACAAAGTATTCAAAGAAAACATGAAAACATTTTATTTTCCTTCCCCCTTCAATGACATTTATCCCACTACCTGCTTTTACCTTTACATAATTGACTTATGTCTTCAGGAAGCGTTAAATTAGCACACCTTGGAAAAGATGAGAACAGACCAGCAGGTTTGTGGAAAAGAGGATATACTGAGGATACTTCACTGAACAAACTGTCATGCAGCAATTCCTCTGGAGTTGGCCTTGAATTAAGAAAAGAGAATAAAACATTAAGAGTAAAGTGCTTCCAAAAATGTTACATTTCAGTAAGAAATGTCCCCAGTAACAAGTATTGGCAAGTTATTTTAAATTATATTGGATTTCAGAAAGTTTTATACCAAAACCATCTACCAATTTTGTTCAATTCATGATGCATAACACACCACACAGTCTGCTTACACCCCAAGTTCAGATCTCACCTTTATTTAATATACATGGCATCTATTTCAATGCCCCTTTAATTCCTCTAAGCAGAGATGGAAAAATGCAAGTGCAAAGCCTTGATTAAAGAACAAAAGCATACTTCAGTTTTCAGAAGAAAGTTGTGGTGGACCGACATCACAAAAAAGTACTTTGAAAGAAGAGATTTGAAGAAAGCAGCCCTAATTCTGGCTACAACAGAGCTATAGTAACCACCACCAACTTCCAGACATGGAATCAGTAAAAGCTGTGAACTTAGAACTAAAATGCCTGAATAGTTTTCCCCCAAAATACTCAGATTCAATTTAAAGGTTTTGCACACTTGATTTCTACAGACCTTCCCCCCTGCCCCCGCAATGCTTTTCCTTTAAAACAGTGAAAACCAACAAACCCAAGAATTTCTTATAGGTAGCACAAATTGTCAGTATTCCAAAAAAGGTTCTGCAGCAGGTCTTCTAATTTCATATTGTCACTAGATGCATGGACTGAATACTTGCCTCTTAGAAGGCTGGAATGTAAGGCATTTCTTCAGTAGAGCTATAATATTTTCAGAAAGGTCCTGGAACATAAGAAAAATATAGAGGAGGTCTGTTTATTACTGTCTTAATTCAGCAAGCCACTTAGCTCATACTTAACTTTTAACATACAGACTATTCCTTTGAGGGCAATAGTCAGAATCCTTTTACACAATGTCTCAAAATATACAGACGTTAAAATTCAGTGATTAATTCTGGGGGCGGGGACAAGTTGAACTGTATAAACCTACGCTATGAGAATGTATAAAGTGGACCAGATAGAAGACTAAGTGGCTAGAAGAAAATACTTAACTCCCAACACTTTGTAACTTATTAAACTATCCAGAGAGCTATCACATTTACTGTGATGGACAGTAATTTTAGGAAAGAATGAATATTACCAGTACTGGCTATTTGAAAGGAACTTGAATATGCAGTTCAGACTCATACTGCAGTACATCAAGTGACCAAATAAGTGAAAAAACATAAATAAACGTGTGAAATACTATGCAACAATAATAAAATGTTTTGGATAAGACAGCATCAAAGAGCAAACTAGTTCCACAAACCTTAATAATATCAAGGCAACCATGTTCTTCAGCCAATACAGTTACAATATCATCTACACAGCCTTTGAAAAACAAACAGAATAAAAAGTTAGAGCCTGTGAAAAAAGTGATACCAATTAAAACAGAATATCAGGTAAAAACCCCACCTCAATAAAAAGCATGTAACTTCAACTTTTTATTGACATTGCCACATCACCTGAAAGTGAATTCTCAAAATTAGAAATTAAAATTATCACCTATGCAGACAGAAAATTGAAGCCTAAGAAAGTAGCACATCTAATTTAACAGCACACATCTTTTTGCAGGTTTAGTAAATCTGGAGCATCAGTCTCTGCCAAATAAATTAAAACAGTCTTTCCACTTATAAAAAAAAAAAAAACAAACCCCTGAAAGAACTTAAAAATAACTGCATATAGAAGCTCAAAGTAATTTTCATTTTGTTGCTACTTGCAGATAATTCTAGCAGTATTTTATAAGTTGTTTTCAACACATTATTGACAAAATAATTTCCAAATCAGGAATGTTTTTCAGTGGATAAAGGTTACCAATAACTTGCACGCAACTTGAAGGGGACCAAAATGCTTCAGGAAGCTTTGTTAACAAATCACTTACAAAAACAGTCAGAATTTCAGCACCCAAGCACTAACTGCTGAGTGAAAAAGATATTTCCACTAACAGTAACTAACTTTAACAGTATTACTCTTTGCTCTGGATAATAGTAACTGATAAAGCTTCATATTGCAAATTCATGCCCTTCCTCTCCCCATGGTTTATACATAAACCCCACAAGAAACACAATTTTAAAAGCCAGAAAATAGTCCCACTTCCAGACTCATTTACATTAATCAAAAATTTCACATCTACGGTAATGTTTTATAGTTTGTAGGGGAAGCCAGAAACAAAAGCCTGGATACATGTCTTGGCTCTCTTTATTTTCTGTCTTCCTATTTGAGTTCTCCCTGCTTGGGATTTGGTGCACAAGCACTACTAGTGCAGGGACAGTTTTCTTTATTGTCATACAACAACTAATACATTTCAGAAACCTCCTGCAACACAAAACAACAAATAACCATCAGTGTGACCTTTCCTGAGCATGCTTTTTTATAGTATGCCCTTGCTCTAACATACTTATAGCTGTTCTGCAAAGTTATTTTTCCTGGCACCCACCTCTGCACCTTCCCTAGACCAGCAACCATGCTTCAAATGCCTATTTAATCCTGGAGATGAAAGCTGACAAAGGTAAAGTGCCTTAGTTCCGAGCATCACAAGCTGACTAGTCTGTAAAACTCTAATTATAGAACTGCTTGGAAACTTAAAAAATTGCTTTACTTACCTAACATAATTATAAATTTCAATCTTTCTGCTATCTCCAAGCTTTGGAATAATTTTCTCCCCTAAATAAATAAGAAAATCAAATCAACAGCTGATACATAAAAATATTTAGATAGTGTACACACCCACCTATATATAAAGACAGTGAAATAAGCTTCTATATATCACTTTTAGATTTAGGAAAACTATCTGTTAGAACAGAAAACGTTATCTACCCCAACTATAGCAGAAACAGTTTCATGCCATCATAAAGAAAAAAAATGTATAATTTATAATGTCTCTTAACGGGAACAAATGCAAAGAAAAAAAAGCAAAACAAAGCCCCAAGCTGCCTTAGCAAACCTGCAGGTTTATTATTAATTCAGTGAACAAAACAGCTTTCAAAAACTATTTTTTCCAATGTGAGCATGAACAAAGGTAATTAATTACTAAACGTGGTAATCATCATAGCTTGTATTACTGCACAGTGCAAAAAAAGTAATCTGAAAATCCCTTTAAAGGTGCTTCAAAAAATATTATTGCATTTTTAAGAAAATATACTTGAAAAGAATAATGATCTATGAACACTATGCAAATTTACAGAAGAGCAGAATATGCAAAACACTATTTCCAATGTCCTGATCTAATCACCATATAAAACACTATAGAAAACAAGTTCTTGACCATGCAATTGTCTGACAATTTATCTTACATAATGTGACTAAATATCGAGGTATTTGCTAGATCATACCTCCCTACAGAATGCTGCTGTCTTTGAATGAAAGAAATCCAGTTTAACATAAACAAATATTAAAGATTATGCTGTCAGAATTCAGTTCCATTTCTACAGTCAAATAAGCATTTTCCAAATAAACCCTTAATTCTGTGAAGAAGCTCTTTAAACTCTGGCAATAAGGCAGATGCTCCCTTCTCCTCCTCTCCATGAAACTTTATGAGTTCCTCTTTCTTTCCAAGGAAAATGAGGGCATGACAGCAATGGTTATTTCATGCTTAAAAGCACAATTAAAACAAATTATCTAGAGAGACTTCTTGGTTCAGAAGCTATTGCTCACTACAAATTTGATCATGCAATCACATCATTGTGGCATAACAGGCAGCTGCCCTTCATGGTTAACACATATACTCATATCAAGCCAATGTGCATCCTACTATTTAATCCACCACCAATACTGTCCAGGTAAGAATGTTAACATATTCTGATTTTTGGACTCGGGTGATGGACACAGTGTCATGAACCCCATACTCAAGAGCAATCAAGAAAATGTAACTAATCCCCAAGAGTCACTATCAAGAGAATAATCCTCTTACATACCATGCAAAGCTCAAATAATATTATACCAAGAGACCACAGATCTGATTTAGGGCCAGAAGGCAGAGGCTTCTCACACTGAGTATGATCACTTGGTTTGACTATTCCCTGTGCAATTACTTCAGGTGCCAGATATGATGGGTACCTAGAAAGATGCAGCAACATTAAGTAATATTCTGTCTATCCAAAACAAACCTATCTTTCAGTTACAGTAATAAAAATAATTTTACATTCTGAGAAACTAGAAATAGCAATGCAGATGGTTCTATTTTATTCAGTCAATATCTACACGTTGCAGCAAAGTTTCAGTTCAATCGCAAAATACATAGTGTGTACTACATAAAAAGTCAAATCTTAATCACTAGTTCGGTGTTTTTGTGAGAGGAAATAACAGCAGCTTTCAAAACAGTGTATCTACATATCTCAAAGAAAATGTGTACTGAGTTTCAGCACTAGCACATTAAATAAATGTATCCTAGACCCATATTTGGGGGTGGTGGCAGTATCCCCCTCCATTGACAGTGTTCCCATCAAATAACTTCTGAATTTGTAAAAAAAGCAACAAAAGGTGTTGAGGACATATTCTACCCACTGCTAGATCATTTTAAAATAACGTTATCGATTTTTCTGTCAACAATTCATTATAATACTTAAAAAATCTGAAATCACCTTTTGAAGGGAAACATCATTACTTCTTTTGGGCATTTGTTTAAGAATCAGATCAGTATTTCAATTGTAAACAACATGACACCTCAAAAGAACAAAAAGTGGCAAGGAAACACTGCAAAGCAGCGTGTCACTTTGGCAAGACAGTAAGATCATGTGAAAATAAATCACAAAATTATGAAGAGACGAGGTCTACAATGTTGCACAACAGTGAAGCACTGATTGTGCTTCTTCCTAAATTTAAAATTTGATTGTACCTCCAGAATCCGAGTCACAGGGAACTGCTGCATTTGAAGGCAAGTCTAGGCAATAAGGACTGACATCACATAGTTACAGTAACATGCTTGCATGGTACCCATTCTCTGGCTTTCATTAACTTTACCTAGTCGGATGATAACCTATTCAGTGGCATTATCAGAAGCTTCTGTGTAAGGGGTGTATGCAACACATATGAATTAAAACAGCAACCTATAAACTGTGCATACACATTTTTGAAGATGATTAGTCAAACCAAATATATTTCCTGAAAAAATACATCCCTGATGTATTTGTACTGTGTAGCTACTTACCCTATAGGAAAATCAACATCAACACCTTGAGCAGTCATATGGTAGAGTCCAAATTTAGCCAGTTTCACATGTCCCTGAAAAGGAAAAAAATAAATGATCAATTGCAGCAGATTCTGACCTTGGAAGAATCTGTGTTTAAGTTAAAAAAAAAATGTAAAAATCATTTTTGCATTAGCTATCAGAAGAGATACCTATAAAAAGTCATTCTTTTCCATATATTCCATATATTTCCATCTCATCGATTACACAGAACTCCACTGCAAGTTAATAAGGAGCTTATTTCTAATGCTTTTACTTTCCAAGACCATTAAGTAATCACCTTTGGAACACACAAGAAAATCAGAACTTTGTAAGTTACCGTATATTTTCAGTAAATTAAAAAGGCTTAAATACTCTATTGTACATTTTTCCTGTTTGAAAACTGTTCAAAATCCTGTTTGAATCCTAGAACTCCCTAAGCATCACCACTATTTCCTCACCTTTTCCATTTACCCAGCCTTGCTCCTCCAGTCCTTCCCATCAACTCATTACTGTCTTGCTCTCCTTAACTGTATCAACACATATTTCAAACCAGTTTTCCAGGTGCCTCCTATTGTTCTGTGGAGGCAGAATATTAACACCAAAACAACAAAAAATAGGCATAGAAGTTAAAACTGATGTATTGTTTCTGATGGATTTTGAATATACTGAGCCAGCCTGCAGATGGTGCAATAGTGAAGCCTACAGCAGCAAGCTATTCAAGTGCAGGGGTAAAGTTTAGAAGTTTATGGTCTCATGGCCCCCTTTTGCTCTTTTTTTGACTGTTGGAGTATCTTAAAACCCTGAAGTGCTTTTGCTTGTTAGAGCATTATTATGACTTTCATTTGTTTACAAGTAAGTCAAAACCACTGTTCCTCCTTTCCTTCTTCCTCTTTTCCTTCTGCCTTCCAAAGGGAGGATCCAGCTATTCTATCTAAAGTGAGTAAGAAGGGGAATGAGAGAGGGGTTATGCAGACAGGATAAGCTCTTTAGCTGTCAGTTCAGATGAAGCGACTGCTCTGAGTACAACAGCAGCTATTAATTTCTCTCAGTTTTTATGAGCAGAACCTGTAATCCACACTGCCAACTCAACAGTCTGTGACAACAAAGTTGACAGACACTGGAACTTTAAAAATTATCTTAAAAGGCAAGTATCAAGTATATAAAAAATATCTGAGAAGTCAAGTATCAGATCACCATGAAACACAGGAAATATTATTAACAGCTAATTAGCCAGAAGAAATATTTTCCCATTCAAACAGCTAGGAAGGTCTTGTAACTAACTAGACTGATGACAAGTAGACTTAGATTACCACCTTAAAAAAAAAAGGTGAAAAAAGTAGTTTGGGATAAAAGAAAATGAGAAAAGAGAAAAATAAAATTTGAAATATATTTGAAATTTAGGAAATGGGGAAAACTGTGGTTCTAAAAAAACCAAACCCAACGCTTTTCCAGATACGCTATTTTTTCCCCCATCAGAAGGGCAGTGACTGCCCAATCTCCAAAGATAATATAGCATGCTACTTGTTGGCAGCAAGAGGAAACAACAAAAACCAACCAAAACCATAGATTTATTCCTGTAGGTGTACCTTTCGATCCAAAAGAATATTGCAAGGGGAGAGTGCTCGGTGGACCATTCCGTGTTTGTTCATATATTGCAAGCCTTGCAAAACCTCATATGCTATGCATAAGATCCTTGAAGAACTGGGAAAAAAAGAAGAAAGTAATGTTATACTGAATGTTTCACTTTTTAATTTGTAAAAATGCACTGTTCCATAGTTATTCCAAACACAAGTGAGACATTTACAATTCCTGAACAGTTTAAGGGATCAATATTGAATACAGTAGGATATGTTCAGAGCCATACACAACTCCTCAATACCCCACAACTAGGTTTCTTCACACTGAATTGGTCCTTAAAACCCCAAAGTATAAAATATTCTCTGCAATAGAAACTATGAGATATACCTCAACTAATTAGGAAAAAAAATTCCAACCCTCCTTTATTTTTATTTGCTTTTCCTCAGTCTGCTATTGATATTCACAGCGAAGTTCAACTAAACAAAAGCTTTTGAAACTCAGATGTTAACTGGGGCTTAGCTAGAAGATAGTGCAGAGGCATGGCTAGATCACGCATATAGTCTTCAGTCATCTCAACATCTAAAACAAGAAACAAAAGAAAGGGCAGAAAACTTAATTTTCAGCACATTTTGGTTTACAACCTTGGAAGCAACAACCTTACTGTCTTTTGAAATGGTGAACTTTACCATCCAGATCATTTTGACACAACTATATATTTTGACAGAAGTTACCATTTACTACAAGTGCTGGTAACTCTAAAGAGGAATTTTTGTGAACAAGTGAAGAGGAATTTGTACAGAGACCACCAGTATTAGGCTTCAAAAGCGCATCCAAAGTAAGAACAAAAGGCACAGATCTGATGTCCCCCAGAAAGATTCCTTTTAACTTGTTACCTTCCTCATTTCCCACCCACACCACCTCAGAGCACATTTCAGGCCTGTTTGGCAAATTTATCACCGAAGGCACTGGTTTACAAAGTGTCCAGAAAACAAAGCATATGTACTTATGAAGGCATCCCCATTTTTTAATTTCATTGTTAAAGAATAACACACAATTCCGGACAAGGCTCGCTACCTTCTCTTTCTTATTAAAAATTTGTGTAACAGCAAAATGAAGGGGAGCATTACAGACTGGCAAGAGTGACAAGCCAACCAACTGACTAAACACCAAAATTTAATAAATTAAAGCTTTATTAGCTGCTATTTATACCTGATGGAATACCAGAACTTTGTAACGAGAGTAAATTGCTAGATTTTGACAAAAGCCACAATTCCAAGGCAACACAGAAATACTGAAAAGAGCTGTTTCAATAATAGTTTGAGGCCACCATTAAGTTACCTTACATGGAGCTATTCTCTAGACTCTAACCTTTTTCCTAGGAGAGCTCTGTACTAATTTACTCTAGTTGTGAAGATACACTTTTAAGTGAAATTTTAAGCACAAGGGAATCTATTGTAACATACGTCCACACTGCTGTATCCTCGATCATAGCATTTGGAAGTCATTCTCAAGGTCTTAGCAATTCAACCAAAACCACATGGCTAATAACCACAAAAACAAAACAAAATCCCACAACTATCTCTCTCCTCTCTCACTGGCACTTTTTCTTTCCCATCCCTCCCACCCCCAAGTTATACAATACACCACAGCATCAGACACCACTAGCTGTGTAGTGTTTCCTCCCAGTCATTCCTGGGCTGAGATATAACTGTGGTAAAAAATTTACCTTACAAGCTTTCATCTTCCTTGTACATTTTTTTTGTCTGCAACGTAAATATTAACAATAATGGTTGCAAACAGAATCCTTTCTCTCGCTTTTTGCAGAACTTTGCAAAACAAGACATGAAAAATAGATTATGAAGAATTCCTGTTTTCAGTAAGGAAACAATTGCATGTGAACAATTAGTACATTATGAGGTATTTTAGCCTAAAAGGTGTTTCTTTGTATTAAAAAAATCAAAGTAAATATAAAGTGCAATTTTGCGACCGTTGTGCCTGAGGAGTGCAGTGTGCTCCGGCGGCACTAGGGGCCCTCAGACACCCATTTATTCTCCATGTTCTCTTGCAATTCATAAAAATAGAACCCGGGCAAATGCCTGAACATACTGCTTTTGGATTCTTTGCTCCTCAAGATAAGTCGTCCATGGCATTACAACGACCAGCAACACATATTTTTCGTCGCACATAATTCTCAGTGTTCTTAAACTCTTGATGCCACCCTGCTGGGGAGAAGTGTTCAGCCAAGTACCTCACCCTCAAGCTGAAGCATGTACACCACCTCCCCAGGAGAGAGGGAACGCTGTGTAACAAGCTCTTCATAGTGCTGTTGCAGATTATCTAGTTCTTATTTAATTTATTAGGTAAAACACACTGTTTGTGGTTATTACCCATGAGATTTGCCTTTAACTGCAAAGGGCCTGGCAACAACACTCACCACTGTTATCGAGTACAAGACATCTCTCTGCTTTAAACTCCCCAAGGCCAAGTTCAACAGCAAGCAGTCCCTTGCCTCACTGGAGATCATTACCAAGGCTAACCCTTTGCTTCAGTGGGGCTCAGCTCCCAGCTTCTACAGCAACTCTGTCAACACAGCACTGCAATGGGGTTCTGGCAAGTGCAGAAGGCGCACTCATGAAGCTTCTTCTTCCAAGCTTCAGATTAAGGTAACCTTTAAAAAGCCCCCATAAGTAGAAAAAGAAAACACAGTCCTAAGTGAAGAGGACATTTACAATACCCAATGTTAGGGTATTGTTTTCCCTGATTATCTGGAAGCCTATTTTTCAATAGACTAGCTAGTGTCAAACTATGATAGATCTAGAGGGATGGTTTAGCCACTGGGGCTCTGGAACTGCAGAGGTTTCAGTACCCTCCTTTAACAGGAGGTGGGGAAAAACAGCAACAGGAAAAGCACTAGAAACAGCACAGGAGACATGGCGGCCCAATGAAGGTGTGGCAGGTTCAACACCAACTATGCTACACCACTGACCTAACAAGAGCCGTAACAACAGTTGTATGGCATGAAATACCCTGTTCATCTCAGCAGCTCATCATCATGGTCGTGACTTTAAACTATTGTGAAGTGAATCATTCCACTGCTCAGGGCAGATATGGTATGAGGCAGTAAGTAAAAGCATGAAAGTGTGACATGCACTTCAACCACTGGCAGATCTGGAGGGACACTGGTTGTCTTCGGTTTCCTAGCTCTCCTAACAAGGCTTGTTTTAAGGTTCTTTTCCTCTCCACAAATGTGAGAAAGAGAGAAGCAACAGGAGTTCCTCTGCAAAAGGAACAATTCACAGGCAGATAAAAAGGCATGATCTCTCCACAACTACTAGCGCAGTTTCAAGGAGCAGGCTTCGTTTTAATTCTCAATCTGGATACCAACAAATCTACTCTGCTGTAGCCTACTCAGGCTTTTGAAAAGGGGTTCCCTTTAAGTGAAAGGATTGCACATTGATGTAAAATCAAGCTGCTTGGATTTAATCATTGCCTGCTTTTTTCCTGGTTTGGAGAAGAAGAAATGTTGCCATGAAAAGGGGTCATTTTGTGTTCCTTCATTCTAGAAATTAAGAACTGAAAAATTATAAGGATTAAAACAAATACCAGGTTTAGGTCTGTAACTTGAATGTAACCATAGCAAAGGAAGCATGAAGGATAACTGAATTCCTCCCTCAGAAATTATTCTTTTAAGTAGGAGGGGAAAAAAAAACCTCTACAAGTTGATATGAGCAAGTTCAGCCAACAGTGCAAAACCAGCATGGTTGAGAGGCATGTGCTTGGCATTTGTGGGTGGAGAGAGAAGGGAAGACGACTTAAAAACCCACAAAAATGAGGATTGTTTTATTACCTCCAGAATTTGTCAGACCAAAAGCTATACCAGACAAATGACTAATTTCCACACTGTAATAGTACACAGGTGGCTGCACTGTGCCTTTACAAAAAAACATTTAACTTTTCCACTGAGCAGTCAGCCTGATCTTCAGCCTGTTCAATTCTTACTGTTAAGCACACAAAGCCATTTTCTGGAAGTCTGCTTCAGAAATAATGAACCTAACCTGTCAGGAAACAGATGTTTTAGCAGAGTTTCAATCTCCTGTGGTGTTGCAAACCCACTGATTAAATAATCTGATTGCTTAGGACACTTTTGTCACTTTTTGGATTCAGAAGAAAAAAAAAAATTCTTCTTAGTGCACCCACTACAATCTTCCATCTGACTCAGAACAGCTTCTGGGCCAGGTTGAAAGGGGGAAGTTGTACTAGAAGAAATCGGCATACTGAGAATCTTACCTTTCTTCAAAAGGATCAGATATTAACAAACAGAGAGGTGGAAAGAGGGATTTATCAGGAACCAAGTAAAGACAATAAGCCCCTAAAATAATTAGTGGAATAGAGAGATAGTGACAGAACAGCACATGGGAACAAACATCTAGGAAGGCTTGCCCATGCCATAGGTCAACAGAAGCACAAGATAAAAAAAGGTTGGAAACACATTTAGAAATTAGAAAGTTTATGATAGAAAGGTGGGATTCTGAGTTCTTGGAAAAAACCCCACAAACCAACAATCAACAACCACACCTATGTATGATTCAGTTTGAATGGTTAACTTATTATTTGTGATTATTAATGGGAATGATAATGCAGCTGGCTTGTAGAAGCAGGAGGCTGGATTCCAAGATAAGATGCTCTAGGAACAAACAACTTTCTGCAACTGATTATTTTCATTTTAGATAAAATTACTGGTCTTCTAAAACCTACAAATGGCCATACTAGCTCAGACCAAAAAGTATTTGAGACCACTATCCTGTTTCCAAAAAAGAAGACAGACAGATGCCTCGGAGACAGAGCATACAAAACAAGCATATATGAAACGTTCCCTGATATTCTCCTGGCTTCCAACCTCTTTACTTCAAGCTTGCTTCTGCATGAAAAAAAGTTTGCCTCCTAAGCATCACATCTGACGATGTCAGAACATAAAGTAACCCCTGCAAGACTCAACAGCTCTTGTAACAGGATACCCATTATTCCAAGTCTTTCATCCATGTTCACAGAATATCATCCACAAGTTACTGTGGAAATTCACAGCCACCAAGTATTCTGTTGGTAAGATCTCCTTGCTGTCTATTTTATCATGAGGTTCTCTTCATGGTGCTCTGTTGCGCTAACCTCCAGAAAGCCAATTTTAAATTTCAGCTTCAAGCAACAAAAAGCAATTGCTTAACTCCAGAGTAGGAAAAGTGATAAGAGGACTGTAGATCATACAGTTGGAAATCAGGGATAGGTAGATAAGACTATAAGACTTATCGGAGATAAGACTTGACTTATTAAACTGTTGGAATAGAAGAATTCAAACAGGAAAAAAGAAACAATGAAGAGATAAAATTTCAGCATTCATGTCAGTATTATGGAAGTTACAGGTTCACACAAGTTCCTTTTCCTCCAGCTTAAAGGAAAATTAATGCTAATCCGCACATGAATTCACCATATTAATCATCTTTAACAGAAGTGCATTCAAGGCATTAACTGGAAATACATCTTCTCCATCCTTTTTTTGATGTTGCAATAAAAATAGTTTAACATGAAAGAGTAATTTGGTATCTCAAAAGATCTTCCGCCTGCTTGCCATCTCCAGCCCTACCTTCTCCTAGACAAAGCAATCTCCCCTTTTGATGAGTTTGACCCAAGCAGCTGTAGTCGCTACAGTGCAATTAACCAGAACACAGATGTACGTGGACAGCGGTAGAGAAGCAAAGATAACTGGGGCTGGAGGTAGACTGGAGGCAGCAGCAAAATCTTGGGGAGAGAAAAAATATTTCTGGTTGTTACAAATGCATTTGTGCTATTTTTAACTGGTTATGGCCAGTTGTAAATCTCACTTGCTTTTATGCTTTGATAACAGTCAACATGGAGTACCTAATCCATTTTGTAGAAGGAAGAAAGCTGTGCCCGGCAAGTACTGAGAGTGCAATCAACCCTTAAGGGACTATTTTGAATAAGAGTGTTTCATCTCGTGAAATGAACAGAGGCCCTACTGGAATTTGAAACAACACAGGACTGGCACCAGAAAGCAAGCCTCATCATCTACTTAACTGTAGAGAGCCCTGGTACCTACTGGAGACATATATATGGATTAGTGTTAAGTCATGCTTCTTCAGTGCAGTGGCAACTCAAGACAAAAGGAAATTGCTAACAAAAACTGGAACTAGAAGTATTTTGACTTCCCTCAGGAAGGCAGAGCAAGACCAAATGGGCTAAAATTATGCTGATGATACCATGTTCCACAGTTTCTCTTTCCTCAGAGTTAGAACTCCTGGGTACATACACAGAAGTGCATGCTTAAGGAAGTCCTTTATCAAATCTGTGCATCCTGTTCTAACACTGTATTATTGTAAACTCTAGAGGAAGGGAACCTCAGCTACCAGGAGTCTTAAGAAGCTTTATGGCACTGATACACAGGAGCAAAAACACGGGTTCCTCTTCCAAAGAGGAGTGTCAGACAGGATCTGCCCCAAGGAAGCACACCAGAGCAACACAAACCAGCAATGTCATCAATCACTACCCTAGAACTCATGAAACTAACACACATTTGGAATTCAGGAAGGAGATTCATCACAAAAAACTGTGTCCGTTCAAAGTGGAATGGAACCAGGTTGTGAACAGATGTAATGTTTCTGAACTCATAAAAGTGACAATATTTCAATACAAGCAAAACTATAAAACAAAGAAAATGACATTTGCAGTTAGTTCCATTACTGCCAACAATGCAGATAGACTGGTTAGGAGTGGTGTGGCCAAGTGGTTACAGCAAAGGATAAAGTTTGGGTATAATCCCAGCTGAGACAATCACTACAGTGACCTCAAGAAAGCCATCTGACCTCCTTATGCCTCAGTCAACCAGCTGGAAAACTGGATAAAAAGCAGGACTGGGTTGAAAAACAGATGTGCAGATAAATTGGGTCTTCCTGGGTAAATAAATTACAAAATACCCTATACAGAACATAAAGAGTTTGATGCAGGTG
Organism: Strix aluco; assembly: GCF_031877795.1. Taxonomy (NCBI): domain Eukaryota; kingdom Metazoa; phylum Chordata; class Aves; order Strigiformes; family Strigidae; genus Strix; species Strix aluco. The sequence continues at coordinate 57,892,203 of NC_133934.1, forward strand.
GGAATGGTTTATTTAGCACTTTATTATGTGTTTGATTAAAAAATGGCACTAGGGACCGAGATGGTAAACACTGCCAATTTACTTGGAAATGCATTCACGTTATCAGAATGAAGTGAACTGGAAGGGAATGCAACAAGCAGAGAATACCAGACAAAAAAAAGAATTTTATAGGCAAAGTCCTCAGGAAGTCTCTAACTCATGCACAGAGGTATTTCACACAGGATATCTTCAACAAGTTCATATTGCTCAACTGAGGAAACTCAAAAGTTCTTTCATTCCTTTTTTAAAGTTCTAAGCTGCAAGCATGACTTTAAAAGCAATGCAAATGATGTTACATTTTTATGAAGGTCTCAACTTGTAATGTACAATAAAAAAGTCCATAAAACAACGAAGGCGCAGATAAAGAACAACTTCATATATAGAGCAGATTGCACACAAAGATTTTTAATAGCAGGTGATTTTTCAGATCATTATCAGTATGACTGATTTAAGTGTATCTGCTCCCCATAAAGCAAAAATTTTAAAACATCGCACCTTGAATTCCTTTAAGACATCTAGCATTCATCCCATAAATTGTGGGAGTAAAGGAACAAAGTCCTTTTGAAAAGTAAGCACACCTTATAAAGCACCATCTTAATGAAACTTCTAGTGCCATCTGGTTTAGTGCACAGAAGGGTAAAGACACACTCACATTCTCAGTTTTTGATCTTGCCACCGATTAACTTCTGAAAAGGCATTTTTTGCATCTTACCCTAGCTGGCTCATATGTAAAAGGTATAATAAAGATACTTATAATTGGACCAAAAAGTGCAATGAAATAAACATTTCAATCACCACATGTAAAGTTAGGTAAAGCAGCCCTCATTTAAAACCAGATCACAGTCTGCATTCTTATCACAGACAATGCATTCTGAGATAACTAACACAATAGAACTAGATGCACAGGTGATAAGAGAACAAGACCTAATGGGATGAAAACCAAGACAGTGACCTCGAGATACAATAAAGAACTTAACTTCAACAGCATTATATACATGTAACATATATTACATTGCCAACATTTCATTAAAGGAAACAACGCATCTCACATTCCCCTCTCGTCCAAGAGAAGTGAACTGGTAAAATGTAGGAGTAGAATTATGATCAATTGAAATCAGATCTCTAAAAATCTTTATTTTGTTTTCTTTTGGACTTCATCTGAACAAATACATGCACTTTTAAAAGGCCACACATTTTGTGATCAACAATCCTGGCAAGGTCTATCACAATCTGACAGACTCAGGAAAACCATCAGACAACATATAAAAAGCAAATAAGGGAATTAACTGCAGATAGGATATTCTTCCTTTACAATAAAAGGCACTAAATCAGATCTTCAGCTGCTCAGGGATGTCTTGTTAAGTTACACCCAAACCAGGCATGAAATCCTATGCTCTAGGCAAGGACTATCATTACTTTGTATCTGAATGCACCAGCACCTTAATTCCTAGGCAGTTAAATTTCAGCTCTCAAAGTAGAGAGGCCTTCACATTTGTCTATTAAACAATTCACTATGCAATAAATGGTACAAGTAGCAGTATTACCAGAGCCTTAAACCACACAATCATTGAAGGAAAAGTGACTTCTAAAGATGCATGATGAATGGTCACACAGTAGCTAGTGCATATTTCCTTACCTTCCTCCATGTTAAAAGTTTTATCTGAAAAACAACTGCTGTTTGCATGCTGAAATGCCAAATGGCAACTATAGATGAGCGTCTGGCTCAGACTCTGTGCTTCTGAAGACACCTAAGTCGATAAGCCTGAAAGTGACTTTTGTACCAAGCAAACTTTGCTTGCTTCCCAAATCCTGACCTGTCACAATTCCTACATACTAACAATCTTTTCAGACTTAAACACCTAATGTTACATGTTTAAATAGAAAATAGATGACAGAAAAAGTAACAGACCTAGCAAAGATCACATCTAAATTCTCTCAGTTTGGAGAGCTGAGGATAAAACAAAATCATGGGTTTGGATTTTTCACCATAACCTTTGTTATGAAAATAAAACCAACAACTTCATACCATAGGAACCATTAGAAAAGGTAAATGCCTGATTCAGAATGACCAATAAATACGAAACTGCCACCAGGTCCACACATTCCCGAGGCTGACTTCAAAAAGAATAGTTCTGCTACTACAAGGAGGGGGTGGGAAGGATTACAAAAGCTTGTGGTTACAACTATATAGGTAAGATTTTTCTCTCGAAGATAAAGAAAATATTCTAAAGTAATCACACTAAGTGACCAAACTGTACTAAACTGGCATTTCAAAAAACACTAAATGATAGTTACAATACAATGACAAGAGTTGGCAACACTGACTTTGCAGCAAAAAATTACAGAAAAGGAGTATTATGCATTACAGAGTCCATGTGATCCCTGTAACTCACCAGCAATAGCACATCCTTTCAGCAGATAGAGCAGTATAAAAGGCAGTTATAGACTTGGGAAAGTGGGTAACAAGCACCAAAGTGAGGTGCTCCACAAAACTTTTTTATTATCCCTCAGCCAGCAACTCTTCACCTAGCTCATTGCACCAGTGCGCCGCTGAGAAATTTTGCTGCTGCACAACTCGACAGCTGCAGGATTTTTGTAATACAGGAAAACTAAGAAGTTGAGGAAATTTATTTCCCTTTCCTACAAAAAACGTTTGAGGAACATAAGCAGCAAAGATGAAGACCAAGAAGTATTCTTCTTGTTTTGATATCACTTTTAAACCAGAAAAGTTAAGATTCAGTTAACACACGTTAGCAACTTCCAGATCTCCAAAGCTTTCTGGTTGTATGGAATACCTTCATATCTGAGAACATAGTTGTTTTAAGGGTCAAATCTTTGCAAGCCCCACTTCAAACCAGCGATCAAAACAGGAAGTTCTCCTTTGTCTGTACGCTTCTGACACATGCTGTGAAAACATTGTTTCCAAAGGCTGAAGTTGGCAGGTTAGACTATCACATCCAGGTATCAGTCAATGCACTCTCTACACAAAAATCCTATTTGGAGCTGGGGATCTCTACCCAGCACTCACCTAACAGAACATAATTTGGTCTGCTATTCTCCTCTACCACTACAGATGTTTTGAGACTAACATAAAAGGATGATTTCAGTTAGACTAAATTTCCAGAACACCATTCTTCTACATTTTTCTCTCAAAAATATATTAACGATTTAAGAAAAAAATTATACTTCAAAAAAGTTTACATTACATTATGCATTGTCAATTGTCAAAAATCAATGGAAGCTTTTTTTTTTTTTCAAGTGTAGTTTTTAAATATAAGTGTTGACCTAATGTCAATTATGGCAACACTATGTTGACCTCAAGCATATTTAAAGTGGTCTTTGAAGGGGAAGAAAATAATAAAATCCTTTTTCAGAAGTACCACAGTCATTCATTATAAAGATTTTAAAAAATGTGATTTACAATCTCCCTATTTATAGTTAGATGATATCTTTAATGATTGCTGAATCCAGACCGAGAAACAAAAATAGTGTTTAATGCCCAGGTGTTAATTTCTAATTTGATCCAACACAGTTATCAGAAATTATAGTAATTAACCAAAACACTGTCCATCCTGTGTTGTTAGTTCACCCAATGAATATCTAAAAGTTACTCCAAGCTTTCAATACTACACTTATAGACACTACCATGAGCTTGTTCAGCAGCAATTCTGTAAAGTCAGCAAGTCTCAGTACTATTTGCATTAGTCACTCAAAATTACTATTTTTCAAAGGTTTGCTGACAGGATACCGCTGATTAATTTCATCACTGCTGTTCTGCCTCCTTCCATTAAGAAAAGAGGTAATATGGCAGAGAGTTTGCTAGTACGGTCTTTGCCAAGAAAGAAGGGAAGTGGGGTGGGTAGGAGGATATTATCAGAACTGCCTTACTGTGCTACAAGTTAACTTAGTGCAGCTTCCTTCTATACACCAAGGCCATAAGGAAAACATTTTCTTAATCAAAGGCACAGCCATGTACATATGAAAGAACAGCATCAGTGGGCCACCTTAGGCTGTACGTTTGAAGCACTGTTTTAAAACAAATGTTCATATGCTTGAGGTACATTATTTTCAATACTGAAGCAGCCTTTTTTCACCCTGAACTGCTATACCATTCAGGCTTAGCTCAACAGGATGACAGAAGATTATTCTGCCACTGCTGTCTTTAACCAGACAGAACTCAAGCCTTATAAACTGGAAGCTGTAACCTTATACCCACTTTATAAAGAGAACTGAGATTTTACTAGGGCTGAGGATTCTCTGCTACAAAGATCAGCATCACCGCAAGAGTTTTTTAGAAACAAACACCAAGACAGCAACATTTTGAAGTTTTCATTCTGATGGGGAGTGGGTCATAATCTACATTTATTCTTAGAAACAACTCTTCAACCATGTCATTACAAGACTAAAGGTCTTGTCATACTTTCAACTGTGAGCAGAGGAATTATTTCGAGATATCATTACTAAGAGGAAGCTTTCTAGGAAGTTTTGCTTAGAGTGACATTATTCACAAGAAAAAGCTAAAGATGCTTTATTCGAAAACAATGCTTTTGGTTGAGTCTTTCAGCAAGGGCTTTCATTCCTATATTATATAGTCCTTGGTTGAAATAAATGAATTGGGGGATAGCCACAGAATTCCAAGGCTGCTTTAAGCATTCTCTCTAAAAAAAAAAAAAAAAAAAAATTTTCCTTAAGACAATTTGTTTGTATATTAGCTTCTCTGCTTCTAAGAACATGCATATGCACAGCATACACAGAGGACTAACACCGGGTTTACAGTGCACAACATTTTTTTCCCCATAAAGAAAAGCAAACCTACTGTTTTATTACTTTTGTAAATGCTGCACCAGCAAAACAGCTGAAGTTGGCTTGTACCAGTTGTTTATCATCTTTGATAAAATTACAAGAGCTGAAGAAAAATGAGATTTCAGAAATCACTAGAAAATAAAAACAAGTTAAGGTTGTCTGCTCCAAATTTGATGGAAATTTTGTACAAAAAGGCACCAAATGGCTAGCCATAGCCTAAGTATAGGAAAGAAACATGTCTCCAATGCTCATTTTTCACTGACATCATATTAAATCTGCAGATCTCTCAAGATCAAACTGTCTGAAGAGTTAAAATTAAAAAAACAAAACCCAAAAAACCCAGTGCCTACATTATCTTTATTGCATTTTAAACCTGAATGACTTCTTCTGGAGACTACAAAATATTACCAATAGCAGACAGGAAAGAATTCACATGTCTCCTTTTATATTTTACCATAAACTTGCACAAACTTCAGTTATGCCTGGAAGCCAAACATAAATGAATCACAGAGCATGCAGGTACTGAATCCAGTGTTTTCCTTATCTTTGAACCTCTCCCAGCTTGGACAGATGTGCCATTCTTCACTATGCTGGAAGAGAACAGAACTGATGAGCTCCTGGAAATCCAGCTTTCTTATTCAGACACCCAAAGCATGGGGCTACCGACCATTAAAATACTGCCTGAATTCAAAGATCATGTATTATGAATTACTGTGTAACATGGTTAAGAAAGAAATTGTTAGTAACAACGGGATTCTCAACGCCACGTCTTCTGCTCCTGAAGAAATCCAACATTTTTTTCCCTTTGTTTGGGGATTAAAATAGTCCCAAATCACTCTCCAGTGCACAAAAAGCTGAAAGAATTTTCATCTCAGACAATGAAAAAACAGAGAGCTCCCCTTCTTCAAAGACCTAAACCCTGAAGAACTCAGCTCCCTTTGAGAATTTAGCTTCTCTCAGCAGAATAGTCTTCTTGTGCACATAATTTAGTTCAAGAAGCAGCCAAATAATCTCCTGCAGAGATTAAAGATGATCTCATGACTATTGCACAAGAATCCTCAGGTAGGGAGAAGGAAGTCTTCACTGAAAGCAGGCATTATTATCCTGTTACCACACCCCACCCCACTCCGCCCCCCCCCCCCCAAAAAAAAGTTTTCTATGGTAGCAAATGGTCAAGAAAATAACACAAGAACAAGTGTTCACAATTTTAAGAATTTGCATGAGGGCTATAAATGCTACACCATCTCACCACAGTGGCTCAGAACACAAAAGTGAGCAACCTCACAGGTACTATATTTAAAACTACAGAATGCGTAGAGATTACTGAGGATATACAGGGAAAAATATTTTTTTTTCCCCAAGAAGTACACACAAACACAGAAATTTGTACAAGAACCAACTATCCTCATCTACTTTCAGCATCTTACCTGTAATTCTACAAATATCAAGTAAAGCAAGAACTATGTCCCACACCTTCTAGCTTCTCTTGTTTCACTCGGCCCTGAAACACACTAAGTATTCAATCTTTGCAAATTAATTATATCTGTCAGGAATTCTGAGCAACTAAGATGAAAAGAGGAGAGACTTGACTCTACTTACAGGTTACTTTGATAATCAGCAAAGGGGATATGTAAGCTACTTACGCAGCTTACAGCTCAAAGCTTTTCTGCAGCTTATGCAGAATGGAGTTTTAAGTTATACAAATGAGACATCAACCTTTAGTTTTGTGTTTGCAGCAGAGAGCTTAAGGCAACTTAAGGAGTTCTATATTAAGACTTGAGTTCAGATCAGAGCATACTTTTAAAGGATCCCCTCTTGATCAGCCCCTCTTACCACACTTGATTCAGAACAGTTTCAGAGCACACAAGTTGGATTCCTTTTAGATCAACCAGAAGGTAGGATCCGGAACCTGCCTATTGCCCTGCAGCTGCAAACGGGCATTTGGTCCAGAGCAGACTAGAACTATATGGAATAAGCACCCTAAAAGATTATAGCACGCTTTGCTTTACACATCTGTTCCCACTGGATCACACTGCTTGCTAATAGAGACAGCCTTAGATAGGCCCTTTTTCTTAGTACACATCATCCAAAGCTTTTTTTACCTCATTTGTGGTAGCCTTTGCTCCTACGTTCCACAAAGACACTCTAGCACTGTGGGCCAAGGGGAGCACGGCCAGCCTACAGGCCCTCCCCACGACTGAGCCAGCTCCCAACCTCAGCCAGCATTGCCTGTATGAACTCTTACCTGCAGGAGGGCACAAGCAGGGGCAAAAGTCTGAGCTGCAGCTGACCACAGCTTCCTCCACCACAGCCAGGGAGCATATGTAGTTAGACTCTCAGGTGGAGGACTCTTGCCCTACTGCAACTGAGGGCCAGGTACTGAGCAGACATTTTAAGATCACAGATGTGCTTTCTCCCATTTAAGGTTACAATGGACAACTGCATATTTTAGTTTATTTTTAAGGAAGACCTATATCTATGGCCTAAGAATAGAGTATTGCTCAATGTTATCCATTTTTCCTTCCCCCTGCAACAGAAGTGACGGGCCCCTAACTTCATTATACAAGGAGATGGATTCTCTCTCATTCTTTCTGTGGTGCCCCAGGTGGATCAGAAAAATCTCATTAAGAATCTGATCAATGAAAATTTTAAAAAGAAAAGCTGAAAATGAAGTGTAGTTATTAATGCAGTTAACATTATTGCAGCTGCGTGGCAGTATGAACTGAACTGACAGCTCTAGAAATCGTGACTAGCGAACAATAAATAATACTGTACTGCTGTCCTTGCAGCCAGACAGGATTGATTTTTTGTTATTAATTTCTGCAGTTCTGTGAAGCACTGCCAGTTGAGAAAAGAAAAAAAAGGAGCAAAGCAGGCCTGTTGGCTACTTCTTGATAGAGTAGCTGTAGAGCTAACACACTAGAATATAATTAATTTCTTAAAAAATAAATTGCATTAAAAAAGGAAAGTAATTTCAAAGAAACAAATATTACCACTAACTCCAGTAACTACAGATACTACTAGCAATGATAACTGAGCATGCTTTCTTTTTTTACGAGTTACTCGATAGCAGGAAAAACACCTAGGACTTTGCAAAACCACACTAAAGCAATCTCTAGAAATTTCTCAGACTTTGACATAAAGACTGCACTTTAGGCATCTCTCCATGAGAAGATGAAGCATTAGCAACAAGCTATATTCCCAATTAAACCTCTGCCCTGCCCCCATTTTATAAAGGTGCAACAGAATTTTTAAAGCTATGAACAAAACATTGCACAGCTCTTCTCCTAGAGTCAGGCGTTTCCTGTAAATCAGTAGAGCTTGCAACAGCGTTCTTTTAACAAACAACTTGGCTATACCATACTTTTTTTTAAAAAAAATCTAGATATCTAAGGTGAAAAGCCATACCTAGATACATTTTAGTGGTTAGCTCAAAAAACCTGGATCCCTATTATCAATGGTACAGATGCTACTCAAGTGAAACAGAATGGAAAGTTCCAAGAGAACAGTCTGCAAATACAGGTGATCAAAGGGACTTTGCAAGTAGGCCAATAAGCAACGGTGCTGTTAGGAATTTCATAGCTAACAACTAATATTCCAAAAGGCATTAGAAGTGCATCACTTTGATCTATATCCCAGTACGCGCCATCACAACAGGCAGGAAACGCCAACCTAGAAAAGTAACAATAAAAACTTAAGTGTAGCCAAAGCAGATGCCTGTGACTATAAATTAGAAATGTATTAATCAGCATATAATTAGTATTCAATTTCCTTGAAAGTACTATGAGAAATGTGATTACCAAAGGGGCAAATAGAGATGGATATAGTTGCATGTAGAAGAAATCCACACAACAAAAGCCAGATAAAAGGACAAGAGAAGCACAGCAGACTGTAAATATGCAGGACATACTCCCAAATACATAAGGATGACTGGCAAAACATAAAACAAAGCAAGCAGTACTGGGAATACAGACCACCCCTTGCGGGGGCTGTAGAGTGGTGGTAACAAAAAAATCAGGCATTAGATAACAGTAGAAGCAAGACCAGTCCACACTGGTTCTTACTTCACTCAAAAAGCTCTCAAGCCTGATCACCTCAACTTCCAAGGAACACCAAGGGCCATAGCTACCACTGTTAACTGTACAACATCAGCTCTGCAGTATTGTATACTCACAGCTAATTTACAGTATCTGTTAAAGACTAACAGTTTTGTGTACACAGTGATGATTAATAACATGCATGAGTTAACCTTTAGCAAAGGTGTGCTGTTAATGAATGAAATTAATGTTTTAAACCTTAAATCTTGCCTCATCTGCCAGCCTTCTAAACACTATCACAGCAATCTCCAATTCCCTGGTATCTACCTAGCTATAAACACACGCACAACTGCTTATATTCAGTCCCAATACAAGTTCCTTCTGTCTGCACACGTACCTGTCCACCTGAAGGTCCTGCTGGTTCAGGAGCCAAGCAATTCAGTTAACTTACTGCTGTGCTCATGATATGGTGCCTGCAAAATTGCAGGGAGGGGAAAAAAGTGCTATACCATGTTTCCCATATCATGATGTTCTGTAAATCTATCATTTCAAGTCTGGCACAACACTGATGTAGGGACGGTATGCGACTAATGCAGCTTCTAGGCAGGAAAGCAGCTAGCCTGGAGTGAATGCGCAAGTCTGGGTCTATTTGCACTGTAAAATAGAGGAGCTTGAACCCAAGGAGAGAACATCCACATGCACAGAAGAAACAATATCAAGCCACAATGACGTTAGAGATGTTTGCAAGCATATCAATGCATCTAAATAAACCAGCTGTCTGATCCCTAATTTGTGACAAATGCTCCCTTGAAAACATTGCTCAGTAGTTCCAAATGTGAGAACTTGGACTTGAAAAATATAATCCCTTTCTAAAAGTATGCACTGTATAGCGAGTTTAATGAGTGTTAGCTCATCCTTTTTTTCCTTCCTAAAAGCAGGATGAAGTGTCAAACACTGTATTAACTTAGAATAACCATATACTAACCACATCTTGTTCTCACAAGTCTACAAGCAATTTTTATTCTAAACACAACTATCATAAATCAACATTAAGATTAATAATGTGGCTTGAATCTAGTAAGATTTTCACAGTACAGATTTGACATTTGGTTTTTCAGCCATTAGCTCTTTAGTAGTAGTTTGCTCATTTATGCAGAATGGAATTTTAACACTGATCCTTACACAATTCCTTGCAGAAATATTTCTGCAGGATGAAGCCACCCTCCTGCTGAGGTTGATGTTTGGTCTGTTCGAGAGAAACTCATCATCCTCTTTCATTCAAAACCCTCAGCTAGTTTTGTTCTCAATTAACTCAGCATACCTCATCTTCAGCTCAAGAACTTTAATATTGCTTTTAGCACGGAAATCTGTATGAAGTGTCTACAAGCAACTACAGAAGAAGCATAGTAGCGCAAAAGGTTGAAATATAATTACACACTTTTTCCACATCTACAGACATTATGTGGTATACAGCTACAATATCTACTTTTTAATAGAAGGATTCTACTGTTTTCTTTTTTCTTGGAAGAGAAGATCAGAAACAAGTGTGCACTCACTGTTGGGTTTCACATGTAAGGGAGACATGGACACATGTTCTGGGATGTCTTTGTGCTGCCATCAAACACTGCAGCCAACTATACAAGCAAAGAATTTGGTTCCATACCTAAAAAGATCACTCAGACATCAAGAGCAGTAACGTTCACCTCGAATACCTCAAGAAAGCTCTACCCCTTTTCCATTCCAAACAATCATTTTCTCGTGAGGGGAAACACAGTCACAGGAGTCAACTTATGCTAAAAGGAATGCTACAGGAAGATTTTCAGCCAGACTAAAAATTGCTTACAGAAATAAAATACTCCTATATGAAGAAAAGCATCATTGAACAATATATAAACAAGTCTGGACTAATAGCTAATCTTTCATCATAGCTCTGGAAGTACAGCATTGGCTAGAAACTAAAGGAAAACTCTACAGACACTAAATGTCCAAACTACAGACTCTCACACATGCTTAGGAAAAAAATAATTTTAAGTTTGTTTATTAATGCTACTTCATTTTACTACTTCATCATTTATTCTTGCTAAATGCAGCCTCATTATGACATATGGACTTCTCATGTGAAATTCCAACACAGACTTGATTCAAAGCAGAATACACTCAGCCCTTGAAGTTCTGCTCATATGCAGCTCTTCAAGTCAAACCATGTAAAACCTTCAGCCTTTTGATGACTTGCACCTGTCTTACAATATTTTTGAAGAAACCCTGGCTACTCAGAAATTGCTTTTTCCCCCCTGTCTAATAATCTCTTCCGTAACGTAGTTTCACTTCAAGTTTGCCAAAAGCACACTAACAGCAAGGCTAGCATAAAGAAATCTAATCCAATCAATGAGCAGACAACTGTTTAATACAGCCAAATAAAATGTACTCATCCGAATCAGTCAGATCATGTTTTCTCCAAACTAGTAAACAGCTGCAGACACAGTCTGCTTCCCATCAGATGTTCTGTGTATAACAAACTATACCTTGTATCTCTGATGGTTCACTAGTAATTCTTCAAAACCATGACTTTCAAAACATATGACAACTATATTTTATTGAAGAAATTAATAGGCTTAGACTGCTCAAGCCACAAATTGAAGACCAGTCCAGAAACACTATTGTAGGTGCCAAAAGTCTGCTGAAAGTTAGTATTTGCTGGCATTTTTATTATTATGAATACAAGTGCAGACCAACTCCTTTGAAGAAACGCACTTCAAGTGTGACAAAAGGAAAAGCTCACAACGCCTATTATAACAGCACAGGAGCAGAGAAAATAACTCCTTTAACGCTGTCTGGAAAAGGTATCCCAAAGGAGTACTTATAAATGTGTTTAAAAGATGGAGAACCTTAAAAGTAAATGCACATCTTACATTCTAGTCTGTGGTACAAACAGTGCTAAAATAACTGGCAAACTTTGAAAATTTAGTAAAATTTTGACTGCCACAAACATGAAAACTACCCTTAGTGAGACTGCTGAAGTACAAAACTTCTACCCACCATAATTTTTTGTGACTTATTTTCAATTCATTCACAAGAAAAAATCCTTGCATGTGCAAGAAGACAGACACAAAGGAAGCCAGCCAGACTGAGACACATTTTCAAATCTCGGAACAGCAGTAAACTATTATGAGCTTAAATCAGGTATTTACTATTTTTGCTTGACTATATACATAAATTTCTAGCTGTTTAAAAATTTAACTGACTCCTAAACATACTTCAGAGAGCTGTGTTTGCACTAATGTGACTGTTACAAACTAAAATTCAGTGCATACTTTCTCTCAGAGTAACAACAAACAGGACAATAAACAGGGAATAAACAAATCAGGAGACAATGACCCAGACTACAGTCTCTCACACAGAGGACAATGGAGACTGGTCTGGTAAAAAACGGGACATCAATGCCCAAAATTCTTATCCTACCCTATCCTATCCTAAAACTCTTCTCCATGGTTGCAGCTTGAGTTCCCTGTGGCACACAGCTCCAAAAGAGCTCCCCTGCTGTTATTGTGATGCCCTGTGGAAGCACAGTAAAGAAAGTTGGAATTAGTGTTACTTTTAGAAGCATTGATTGTAGTTATGATGTACACATGGCTATCACCTGAATAAAATACAGAAAACACTAAACTAAATTCCTTTCTGCCTCTGGTTCCCTACGGTAAGAACTGCAAAGTGCCAACTCATTTCATCCATTTGAGAGTCCTTGAAATTTACCTGATAACAGCAGCAAATGCTCCTTCTAGGATCCCAAATATGCATCACTCTAAAGAAAATAATCTGGCTATAAATTACCAAACACTTACTTGCAATAAATACCCTTTGAAAGTAAAGTTGAGCATGTAAACTTTGAGGACAATGGCAAACCATCTTTGTAATTCCTGGAGACTGTTGTTACAGTATCGTTAGGTAATAAATAAATTCTTGAATATATCACAAATCCAAGTTCCACAAAATTTTTGGTGGTTTGCTCAGTAAAATGACTTACTGCACTGTGACAGCAAGGTAAATGGTTAGAGCTCTAATACCCAGTATTCGGCCCCTATGTGCAACTGATTCATTAGAATTAGAAAACATGGTGAAACTCTGAGGTTAATTGAACAAAGAACTCCACTGCATTTCTTTTTTTGGATATAATTAATATAATAAGGAATGTATGCTACACGTGATGCATGACTTCAGGAAAGATTAACTGCGAATAACTACCAAACAGCTGTATGGCCTGTTTGCCAGTATGTATGGAAAGATAGACAGTCCATAATGTAATGTCTTGAATTTCAGCACTAACAAAATAGAAGATTTCCTGCTGATTTTACATCGGCTTGTGGTACAGGTGCAAAGGACTTAGGTTACTGGCAAGCGTAAGGAAAATTAATCTAGAAAACAGAAGAGCAGCTTCTCACATTCCATAAACAGTTTATAAAATTAATTACAATAGCATACACATCAACTCCGGATGTGTAACCAGCTATGCAACCAGAATAAATGGAAAAAGCCAAATACTTCCCTCCAAAGGTAATTGATATAGACAGATCACATAACCAATAACTGGGAATTGGTCCATCCAAGTTACTTCTGGACGTTTACGGGTCTCACATAAGAACCAAAAATGTCAGTTTTCATTAAAAAAGTAGAAGTAGAGGGAAAATGTCACTCTTGCAAGAAACTTCATTTGAAGTCAACATAATTTATTTTAGTTACTACTGCAAAAGCTGTAATTTACAGTAGATGAACCACTAATGTCTCATAAAGCTATGAACATACATATATAGCCCTATACCTCAGGTGTTACAACTTCCTGAAGAAATCCCAATTGGCTCATTAAAAGAAAGATCAGATAGTAGAGTAACTTATTTCAGTAAAAACTCTCTCAAGCCAAGAGGAAAAAATAAAGCCAGGCTTTATGCATTTACCCTTAACAGAGCCACGGCCTAACTAGCTGAGGTTACTGTCACAAGCTAAGTAACTTCTCTCACTATATCAAAAAAACAAAGTTCCATACCTTAGAAAACTATCAAAAATCCTTCTGGATGCTGCAAAACACATGCTAGTATAGATGGACATAAAGGATGTGCATACAGACCATAACTGTTTTTTGAGAAAGTTTGTTCATAAAATTATGATAGAGAAATAATTTTTTTTTTCCCCCTCAAGAAAGGACATCTTGCCCCTTGCAAGTTTTAAGGCTGCAGGATTAAATTGCAACAAAAGTTGTCAGAGAATCTACATAAGTATACTGTATCAAGAAATTCAAAGCAAATTAAAATAGCTACAAAAACAGTCAAGAGGCAGCAGACAGTCTGGGCTGCTTCTCATCTGACACCAAGATATACACCTCCAAAGAACAGTGTGACAACTGAATGAAAAAGGAAAGAAAGGAGCTTCTAATGCTTTAACTATTTCTGGAACTTTACACAACAGGAACCTTTATCTCTGCCAGACAACATTGTTAACATACTATTTAGGGGTTGCAAAGCTCGAAAGGCTACAAATCCAGTATTACTACCTGTATACAAATCTAATTTGGGATGAGTCACTGGCAGGCTGTCTGGATAGTACTTTATCAAACACATCTGAGATGCCTAATGTTAACTGGGAAGACACATAAAAATTTGTTGATTATTTTACTGAGTAATCATCTTCTCTATGCTTACATGAGATGAAACCTAATGCTTGCTATAAACTTTTCAGAAACTAGAATGAAGAGACTTTGAATTTCTTTAGACACGTTTTATATTTACATATTTCTGTGGTCTGAAAATAATCAGTTAGCCTACAATGCCTTCCTATCCCAAATGGAAATAATGTTTCTCTTCTTCCACCTTTCATATTTTCTGTGTTACATATTAATTAGGACAAGGGCCCACTTCTTTGCTCCAAAAGTAATAGTGATAGATGAAAAATACAGTTAACACTTTTAGCAACAAGTCTGATGGGGATTTTGTTTGTCTGTTTGCTTCTTTAAAGATATAGCTCAACTATTTTATATATCGTAGTATGAAAGCAAATATTCTTGACATCCAGTCTTTGGACTTGGTTTTGACCAAAGCCTTGCTGAAGCGACTGTATTAACCAAAATTCAAATCACTTATTAGCACCCTGGCATATGTATTTGACATCCTGTCCACTTTCTAGTTAATAAATTAATACATTTCTGCATATGAAAAATACACATCAAATTCTGTTTTTTCTAGTGAAAGTTGTATTTCATCTGGCAGGCATACAATCTTCAAATTAATTCTTAGTAAGATACTTATCCTGTCATAGGACTGATTTTATTTTTAAAAAGAAAACCCCCAACTACTAGTACCAGACAGACAAGATTTACGAGTTACAAAGTATTTCAGTTGTAAGGAAGTGCCCTGTAAGTATTCTAGCTTTTAGAATTGTATGGAAATAAGTACTCCCTCTTTCAGGCATATGTTTCATCTGATAAACAATGTCTTCAGGTTAAACTTTGACAGAGTAAAATTTATATAAACCAGTAAAAGTTAAAAAAGGTCTGGGACTTTGCTACAGGCGATATATGAAATTATGGTGAATAGATTTGTGTTCAGCTTGACACCTTACCTGACTGGCTTGCTTTCTCGTAGCAAATCTTCCAGACTCTTTTCACAGTGTTCAGCTGCCACAACCAGTCTCTCTAATTGAAAAAAAAAAAAGTATAAGAGGACTAGAATCCAAATGAGACAATGGGAGTACAAACTTCTCAGACTAGCTATTTGGCAAATGTTAAAATATTCTGGCATACACTGTATGGACAATTACACATAATTAAGTGTTAAAGATGTGTAACTTCTGGATATCACCACCATTTTCATTTATGAGATACAGCAGATTATCCTTCCAGTTTCCTCATGCAAAGCACTGTCAATCCATCCATCCATCCATCCATCCATCCATCCATCCATCCATCCATCCATCCATCTCCTAATAAATGTTGAATCCCTCAGCAAGTGTCAGTCAGATTTGACTTAAGAATTGAGGTCTCAGTGACAAGCATCTACAAATTTGCAGGAATCTGTAGCTGCGTTGATGAGAGACTCACAGTAACACCAGCTTTGAGAAAAGGGACTCAGGGTGAGCACAGGAGTTTTAGTCCTGATGGGCCAACTAGCACATTACTAGCTCTAGTACCTCTTGCCCAACAAGTAGCTACAGGACTTGCAGGGGTCCCATGTGTTCCAAAGCTTAAAGCTAGAATCTTGTTACCTAACTCTATGTATCTCCTTTTTGAAATCAAAGAACCACTTGAGCTTTCTTTGAAAGAAAAAATTCTGGGATTGCCTTCTATAATGCTAGCAAAGATTTAAAAGTAGTTAAATTTTACCAAAAAAATCAGTTTAAATGTTTTCCTATTTATTTCTTTTACAGTCCCTTTTTGAGGATCTTCTTGGAGGGAATGCACACATGTAATTTTTTTTTTTTTTACAGTTTTCTTAGTCTGCTTTCATATTTCTCTGTAAGAGCAGAAACTGAAATTTTCAAAAAAATAACATGAAATCACTATGCATAGGATTGACAAGTGAAAAATTCTGTCAGTATCAGAATAAAATTTGCCACCAAATTTGCTGTATTATTTGAAAGTGATTAACTGCTATTCTAACCACTAGGAATATAACAGTCTCCTGACTTCATGGTTAGACATTTTATTTGCTGTCCTTCAAATTACTTCAATTATCAAAATATATTTTCTCCTTCATATTTATACACACTCATAAACCTTTGTGTCATTGACTCTTTATTGTCAAGAAGGCCATGTTTTCGCATTTAACCATAACTTTTATTTACTAAATGTTATGTCAGCTACTGTTTCTTAACCTTTCATCCTAAACAGTATTGTAAGAAAATCCCAGTTTCTATTTCAAGAAGATGAAAATGAATAAACTTTCTAGATCTCCTGACTGCAGAAAATGAAAAATTTAAAAATTTGAGAACAAATGAAAACACACAAAGTATCCCCTATCCCACAGAATGCTTCAGTGTTTGGAGTTTGCAGAATTCTCATTTTCTAAAAATCTGAAGCATCCTATCATACTGCATTCTAAAGGGGAAAAAATTACTTTCTCTATTTTATGAGACCCTGTAGCTAATCAAACAAATACATACAATGTACTTTTATATGGGAACATTGTTGATTTAAAAGTTAAAGGTGGCAACCACTTAAATTGTCACAGGTGTTGCAGTCTTTTTGTGGAAATTAAGTGCTGTACTCCTGATGAGCCTGCAACTGAATAAGATCATTTGGAGCAGAAAAAACACAACAGAAGCCTTATTTGAGCTAACAATACATGTAATACAGTCACTAAAAAAAAATAAATCTGTACTAGAATAAAGTAACTGTAGTGGGAGAGATCTTAAAGAGCTAGAATAAAAAAAATAAAATAAGGGAAGCTTGCAGCCAAGACATGAGATGACTGAGAGAACAAGAACAGCTGCAAATCAAGTACAAGAAACCTAACCATCACATGAAAATGTTCACCACATTAGAACATGGGTGTAGGAGCTCAGCATCAAAAATACACGTATTTCAGCATCCCACAGAAAGACACGGCACAGCAACTGAGTACAAGAATTTTACAGTGAGGTATAAAAAGAAGAAAGTTCTTAGCTTTTATCAGTTAGCATAGCATATAACAAAAGAGGACAGACAACTAACATCTGTCTCAACTCTGTAGAGGAGAAACAAAAGCACCAGTATTGCCAGTCACAGCAAAGGAATACAGTCATTTTGAGACTGAAAACCAGCCACTTCCTGGTGCTAGGCAATATTCTGCTCAGACATCTTTAGATATCTTGTCACAAAAATATAACTGTAACCACACATAAAATTTCCTTGTTAAACAGATACTCACCATGTTTACCTCTGGTAATGTCAACATACTGGCAAAGCCTGGGATGGGTGATTGTTTTAAGGATTTGAAATCTCCCCAAAATTTTGATGGAGTTAGGTGTCAAAGGAAGGCCATTACTTCCACAAACATCATGTGGCAGAGCTGAGGCAAAGAAGGTGGAGGCACCCATCTCAGTGTCTTTTAAAGGAAACATCTTTTTCACACAATCTTATGCCCTTCAGAGCAATTTGTGTTCCTTAAAAAGAAAACACAGAGTAAAAATTTATCTGCAAAAGATACAGATTCTTGTGACTCAGTTTACTAGTTTATTAAATAATGCAATTAAAAAGGTTTTTTTTCTCTGTTATGGAGGAATGGGACATTTTAGCATAACGAACACAATGATCATAATAATAATAATAATAATACAGTGCTGCTGCATCATAAACGCCACATTTAAAGATGAAAATATAGTGATAGTTTTAAACACAGTTTTAAGAATCAAATAAAATTATTTTAAGAGCAGATAAATGCTTTAATACAATCTTCAGATGATCGTATATCATCTGAATACTATATTGCAGATATACTGCAATATAGTATGTTATTTATTCAAAAACCAGTAAAGGCACCAAACAGAAGAAGCACCTTCCAAAATACCATCATCAGGCCACAAATACAGATTACCACAGCTTTAGTGATGATCCAGTATCTATATACTATAGCATTCCTAATAGTTAAAGCTATGAAGTCACACTCTTCTGTCCTATTGCCATTTCTTTCCTTACCCATCGGTAAACTGCTAGCTCACACACTAACTCAATAACAAATTAGGGAAGTAATCTTCCTTAATTTTTCCTTAAATATTTCTGTGAGACAGTCAAGTGAAATAAGTTAGCTTGCAATTTAGTTCCAGGAGCACTTAGTTCCATGACCATTTTTCCCTCCAACAGGAACAAACTCTCTCCTCTGAACTATGCATCACAAATCAGTGTGAGCTAAACATTTTCTCTGTACTTTGTCATAACCAACCATTATGCCATTCAAGAATAGGAAAACCTAAACCATGCACAAGTGACAGACACTTTACAGTCAGCTAGGCCTCAGATAAAACCATCTGACCTCTTTTTGCTAGCAAACTAAGAATTTAACCTGAGGCGACAAGTACCAAAATCCAAAAGCTGAATTGAGCCTCTGCTCAGCTCATTTCTGGATTGCCCAGATGGTGGCTCGAGACACCACAAGCTGTTATTACGCACTGTTATCCCTCTGCACACATTAGCTTCCGTAGCACATACATACTTGTGTATAATGACACGTATACAAACAGACACATATACAAACACAGATAAAAAGGCCAAGCTTATATGCTCTTAAATGGGCTTTGGTCTGGAAGTTGTGATGGTGAAGTAGATGGCACTTCCAAATAACATGGGACTACAGGCCATAGAACAAAAAAGACCTTCATGGACAAGCCTGTGCAGAAGAGTACCATCCAGCTCACTTCAACTCCAGAGATGTTATGGCACAGAGTCTGGAGGCATCTGTGTATACAATGGAGAGAAATAGTCCACTGATGTGGAAACCACATCCAACTCTCGTGAGCTACAGAATAGTAATTATACGCTCTAAAGAGTAGAAACAGATATGCAGTGGCTCCAGAAAAAGAAGACGAAGAGCCTTCAGGATTTGAAGCCCGTAAGAGAAATAATACAGAAAGCTTAAAGTATAAAACCAACGTAATTCTTTCAAACTTGATGTGATAATTTTTTATCATTTTAGGGGCTTCATGAAACAAAATCCAAGTAGAACAAGATTATGCAGAGCACTAATAAAGCTAAGTGCTACTTTTTTATTACTTTTTCAGCCGACATCGACCCGCTGGTTTCAGGAAAAGCTATTCTCTCACAAGAGAGTCACACAGGAGAAGCAGAGCATTTAATACTTCAGCATCTCAAAATTATTGCTTCTCTAAGAGAATAACCTTGTTCCCAGCACAAAATTCTCAGTAAAATCCTACCAAGTTTCTTTTTTGATTAACTGAGAGTGATCCCACAACAGGTTGTGCAGAGATCCTTATATACATATTACTAAGAGATCCTTAGTAAACATATTTACTAAGTCTATACAAATGGAAATTATGGAACGTACCTTCTGTTTTAACTCATACAGTCCACTTTAAGATATAAAGCAAATATAAGACTGCTCTCATTTGTGGGGGTTTTTTTCCTGAATACACACAGACATGAGGTATGTAAATCTAAATTCTAATATACATCATCATATTAAATATGAATGCATAGCGTTAAGGAATCTTAAAAAAGGAAGAAAATAAATCTGAAACAGCATCAAGCATTGGAGTTTTTATAGTAGTACTTTTATATTAAAAGTCTTATTTGTAAAGATACAATGCTTTCATATCTCATGAATATTTAGTATTTTTCAGAAGTGATTTATTTTAGGATGCCAATAATGCAATTTAGAGTGAGAATATTCCATTGGAAAGACATAAATTGGACTGAGTGTAAGCACAAAGATTTATTGGCATGCAGCAAGTTCCAGTTGGAAAGCTTTAACTGTGTATTTATAAGACACATCCCTGTAAAAACATCATGGCTGCCAAATGAACTACCTGGCTTCAGAAAGAAAATATATCTTAACCATGAAGAAAAAAAGTCTTGATTTAAAGAATGAATTATAATTTTGCTTGGCACAATAGTCCTCTAATAATTGCTCTAAAATAAAAAAAAGTTAACATGAACAGAGTTGAGGAGAGGGAGAATAAAATTACGCCAAACAGCGAGCTGCATTATGTCTCTGATAAGTAAATATATTGTACGCTACATATTTAACTTAGGTAAGAAATGTTTTCATTTTTACTGTAGAAAAATAATCTGCTAGATAATACTTCTCTAATACATTGTATCTGCATTCAGCTGACATTTAAAAATGAATTTTAATAAAAAGAATTGTTAAATATCATCAGTTCAATTACCATTTTAAGAGATTAAACTTTTCTTATACTCTAGATCACTTGGCCTACAAAGATGAATTAGACCACCTGCAATGCTTTCAACTACACAACTGCACATTTATCACTCACTTCCTTTGCTTAGGAAGCACACAGACAAAAAGGAAGACATGAGGTAAGCAAACAATCTTTCCTGTCAGCCACCTGAAGGAATCAACAATGAATTTTAAAAGTATGCATTAAAACAAGTTCTCCCATTACAGAGTTAATTCTGTAGACTCCACTAAAGCAATGAAAAAAATTCTCTCTGAGGATGGAAGAGAGTTAGTTCTGTCAAATAGCTACCTTCACAATTAAACTCTGATCTCTGTCCTTAACTCTCAACTTCCATAAATTCCAGGCACTGACTTGAAAAATAAACCAAGTAACCCCAAAACTAAAAACTTAACCTTCCAACACACATTACAACTTAAGTTGGGTGGGTTTTTTTAAATAAATTATTTCAGTCTAGTAATTTTTCTAGTAGCTTACTGACATTTTTTAATTCAAACAGAAGTGTTATACATATTTTAAAAATTGATCTAAAACCAGATCTTATCTATTTTTAAATTGTAGGGGGGTTGGTTTTTTTTTGTTGTTTGTTTTTTTTTTTTAAATTCACATCAAAGTCTCTGCCACAATTATAGAGAGTACTACACAGTCTCCTCATGTTTAAGGCACAAAATTTTTCACCTCAGACTCACCTTTTCTATATATGAGACACATATCACATTAGTTTTATGATTTGGAGGAATGAATTATATCCTACAGAACTTACCCATTACTTTGAAATAAAAAGAGGAAGAAAAAAAGAAAGATTTGTTATTTTAAACTGACACCAAAAACAGTTAAGGCAAACTCAATTTTGGAACTGAATTCTGGAAATTCAATTTTGATAATCCAAAACAGTGAGGATGGAAGAGGAAGCAAAGACTTGTCTTATTAGTGTCATCTAAAATTACTGAGTCGTTGTTTCCAAAGCACTGTTTATTATGTGTATGAGAGACAGTCACATCTGCAAAATAGGTCTGGCATAAAGATTAGAAGTCCAGAAGTGGCCTGTTTTGCATCCCACCTCTGAATGACCCTCCCTAGTCCACTACCTCCATCCAAATCTCCCTTAGAAACGTTTACAGTGCACAAAACCACCAACAACATTCTCAGCAAAACCCTCCACAAACAGAGGACCTTTACAAATTCCTATTTAATATTCAGATTAGCACTGTTTTGATAAGTCTTTCACTTGATAGCTTTTCCATGCCCAACACTGAGAAATAAAACACAAGTTAGCCTCTCAACTACTGAGCAACTTATTTGCTCCCCTGAATACCTACTGCTCTCAGAGAACAAATTTTTTCATCGGAATTTAGCATTTTCTAGCCATCATTTACAACTTCTTCACTGCAGCAATGCTAAAGCAATTGAGTCAATGAACACTAAGAACTTTGCCCTTAAAAAAAATAAAAACATATAAATTCGATTCTCAGAAGCAAATATTGCACAAGACCAACCTGAATGAATCCATCTTGTGAAACACATCTATGGTTTCTAAAGTGTCCACATACACAAATAAAGACAACTAGCCATCTGCTCATATCTGTTAGTAATTTGAAATGGCTAGTTATTTAAATGCCTCCTGAGTATCCAGGTGTAAATGTCTCTTGCATAATAAAGGCAGCTTTTCAGAATTAAAGCATAATTATAATCAGTACTGCTATTGAATTATTTTTAAAGCAATTGAGAACAATTTCAGGAGAGGAGGTGGCCTGAATATTCTATCCTGACACTATTTTTCATTAAATCACAGTATTTTCAAGAAAGTACACCATTTAATAAGACAAAATTTCTTCACAAAATATCTTTCCTTTTGTTCTTAAGTCTTAAAACATTCCTGTTGCAACTGTAGTAATTCTTAATTTGATAAAATTAGTGGGCAGATAATTACAGATTATACACGCATTAGGCATACTTAAAAAAAATGTTAACATTGTTATTCTGTTCAGACTAATAAATTCAATGCAGAAAAGAAACACTTTGCTTCAGATTCCAGCTACACCAATTCAGCAACAGATAGAATAAATGTACTAAAATTATCATTATAATACTCTTACTCAAAATAAACAGAAAATGCAAATCAGATTTTGACAAGGCTCCAATGTTATTATTTTGTCTTCAATGAATACACAAATTTGAGGGAAAAAAACCCAGGCAAGTATCACGGTATTTTCAGCACAGGTAACTAACAAATATTTGAAGAGTTGCTTTGTGAAAATGCTAAATAGTAATTCCTTTCCCTACTCTGGTAGGGATACTAAAGCATCACTTCGCTCAAATGAAATATGACCCATCAGCAAAGGTTAAAAAATGCTCTATCCCAGTAGTATTTGTAGAATTTTATGATACGCATATTAAAACCTCTGTATTCTACACTGGTATTTACATAAGAAGAGTTACCAGTGTTGCTTGAAGCATTTACAATGTTACTACATTGATTAAGACTTTGTTGCTGCTTTGAAAGCCAGGCGTAAGAGTCAGTGAGGCTCATGGACATCTCAAGTCTCATATCTACAGCTAGATCATTTAACTAGTGAGAAAAAACAACACTTGGATAGCATGAAGAAAACATAACTTAATTTTGATAGATCATGATACACTTTGGAGTCACATCTCTCTATTTTATAAACCTGCTATTTCTTTTACCTGTTTATCAATATCTTTTCGTTACAGTCTGACTGCCTGTTCCACTACATCAGTGTCGCTACGCACACAAAGATGGGGTTTGCTACCATTTGATTTATACATTATACACGGCTGCTCAGGAATTAAACCTAGTAAAAGAGAAACCAGTTTTAACCAGCTTGCTATATGACTGCTAGAAATACTGGTAACCTCTAAGGCCCTATAGGCACGCCAGCCAGAGACCCTGAGTCCTGAGGCACTACACCCGGGCCGGCGCTCGCAGTCCAAAACCGAGGCCAAAAAGGCGCGGCCCGGCGCTGTTTTTCCGACCGGCCCCGCACACCTCATGGCGCTGCGGGGGAGCGGGAGCGCGAGCGCTCGTCCTACGCCCCCGCCCCGCCTCGATCCCGCCACACCCGCCGGGCCGGCCACTCCCTCAGCCTCTCCGTTACCTAACGGCCACCAGCGGGGCTGCCGGCCTGGCCCCTGCCTGGCCCCGGCCTGGCAGGGAGAGGAGGGGAGGGCCAGGGCTGGTGCCGGTGCCAGGGGGTACCTGCACGCGCGCCGCCACCCCGCCGTCCCTGCTGCGCGCCGCGCCCCGCCCCCGAACGTGGCGTCACTAACTTCGCCCGCCCTCACCGCTCCAGGACGTCAGTCCACCCCGCGAGGCACTGGAAGGACCCTGTCGTAGAGACATCTAGCACGGTGCCTGAGCTTTCTTTTTGTTTGGGCCTTTGAAAAATAAAAGGAGCATAACACTCTTTCCCTCTCCCCTCCTCGCGTGTGTGTACGCTCTACTAGTACTCTGAGGAAAACGCGTTGAGTGTCTTGGCCGTAAAAACAATGCTCGCTGCGGGTAGTGAGACTTTCGTAGGTGCCTTCTTACAAACCTCAGGCGCTCGGTGGGCAGTCCAAAGTGGAGGGTCCTTTCCCTTAGCGAGTGAAGGTGTGTGGCAGCGGCGGCGGTTCGGTTCATGTGAGTGCTTTTTTGGGGGGGCGTTTGGGGGCCCGGCCGAGTCCCAGCATGGGGGAGGGCGGCTTTGTATTCTCAGCGCGCTTTCAGCGCGCCCGTGGGCGGCTCAGTTGGGTCGCCCCTCGCCGCTGGGTGGCTGTGTTATGGCGGTCTGATGCCGTGGGTCTACCCCACGGGCTGGGCTGGGCCGGGCCGAGCTCTCTGAAGGGAGGCGGGAGCCCGGTAGGGCCTCGTTAGTTGGTTTCGAGCCGGCGGCGCGCGGGGCGGGGAGCGGCTGGAGCGAGGGTTCCCTGCGGGTTATGTGCTGTGGTAGTGGTCGTGGAGAGGCCGCTGCCGTCCCTCTGAGGGGAATTCCCCTGCAGCGGAGGGACAGGATGAGTGCCTCTAATTAGAGGAAACGACGTTATGTTTGTTGTTGTTTACTTTGTATATAGGATTTTATCATGGGGCTTAATGTGTGCTGTAGCTGTAGGGTGGCATTCCAAGTACAGATACCGCACTTTGTGGGGAGGAAGCAGGCATGTGAAGTGGTTCTTCTGAAATCAGTTGTGTTCCTTAATTCAGCCCATCGATTGAAATGACAGTTTGGAAGTGGCATAGTGGTGGGCTGTTGAAGAACATGCTGCAGTAGCCTGGAAAGTATAGGCACGGAGTATCTACTGAATTTTGCATAGGAATGACTACTACTAATTGAAAAGTAGATGCTTTCTCTGTTTTGGTAAATGGTATGTATGTTCATTGTGCTTTTACATAGACTTCAGTGAGTGAAAAACAGTGTAAGTATTTGGTCCATCCTCAGTAGAGATACTTGCAAGATTTAACATACAGCCCATATTCTGTACAGGGATGGATGGACTGGACAGGAGGGATGAGCTTATGATTTGTTGCTTGTTAGATTACGTTACAAGTCCACAGCGAACCAGCACACAGCAATGGTACTGAAGTATTGTAGACCTTTAGGTAATAGGTAAGTGGTTTTGTCTGGGTTTAGCAGCTGGCAAAATGAAGAAATTACTACTGCACAATAAATAATCCTGCATTTCCTGCTCTTTAATTCAGATATTATTTTAATTTCGCAGATAGTTTTGCGATTCAGGATACTTAGATGAAATCTGTAGTAAGGTGAGGCAGTAGTGATTGAATATAGCATCCCATTTTTGTATGCCTTTATCGTTAACTTACTACATTATTCTCCAGTTACGTTTAAGTAATAATACGTTATTTAGCAGACCTGTTGGAAAGTAAGCCCCAAACCTGTAAAATAAAAGCAAAGTTCTAAAACTGAATTTTTAATTCTGCCTATTATTAAAAGGGATAAGGCCTTAGAAATGAGTAACAGAAGTTTGACAAATAGTATCAAATAGCTGGTAACGTGGAGTTTTTTGGTTTGGGGGGTTTTTTTGCTTGCTTGGTTGATTTGTGGTTTGGTTTGGGTTTTTTTAGCTTGCCTTAAGGATCTTTGCTTATCAACATGGCTTCACACCCTTGCAAATTAACAATATATTCTTGTTATGGTAATTTTGACTTTAAAGAATTTTAAGAAAAATATTGGTGAGTGGCTTCGGTGTTTTAGCAGCACTGAATCCTGAAGGTGCAAGATGTTGAAGGCAGAGTGATTTAAGTCAAAATGATTCTTAAAACTATCTTCAGCAAATTTGGGCTCTGGAACATCTTTTTCCAGTTGTAAATATGAAGCTTGTGCATATTTCCATATATTGCTATAGGTTTATTTGTCTCTTTCACACCTTTAAATATAGATAGAGAAAGAAACAACTTCTCATTCCCCAGACTGAAAGCAGTGGACAGTCTGGAGAGAATGGTATCAAATGGAAAAGGATATTTACTAAAAAAAAAGACATTTGTGCAAATCTGAAGATAATCCATCAGATTGGAAATAATAGGACTCTTGAGTTGTCTAGAAACTTGAAGACTTGATGCTTCTGATGATGAAGCATGTGAGTGGGACAACAACCTGAAAAATAAAAGTTTAATGCAGAAGGGTATGATGTAGTTGCTTTGACATCGTTATAACTCTAATTTAGTATGAATTTAACAATGGCAGGCTAACCTAGGGCCTCTTTATGGAAGGAGAGCCAAACAACCCATGGATATTTCTTCATCCTCTTCATTTAGATGTTCTCTGTAATGTCTTTTCTCCTAAATATATATGACTGAAGTCTGTTTAATACATTATTGTTATTTCAATTATATACGTTATCCAAGAATACTAGCAATGAAGTTAATTGGATGCCATGATGGGGGGAAGCAAACAACCCCCTAGGAGTTCTTGTGCTCTGCAAAATCCTTTAAATCAATTCATGGTATTTTCCTAAAATTTTTTCTGAAAATCAGTCAAGGGATTCTAGTCTACTAGAGTCTGACTTTCTACTGACCTGAAAGTTTCACAATATTATGTTTTCCTGAAAAGGTAACTACGAAATGTCATGTGAGTAATGCTCTGTCATGCAAGGTGTATTGGTGACATTCCTCCCTTTTCCTGCTCCTGTTCTTTCTAAAGTGTTGCCTGCTTAATATCCTTGGTAGAATCACTTCTTTGAAGAACAGAGTCCTAATTTAGAGAATGTTGAAATATATCTATTTAACTGTAATGTTTATCACTGAAATTTCATGCTATGTGCTTGACACAGTGAATTCCTAATGTAAGTGACACATCATCACAATAATTTGATTAGTTTTTCCAAATTATTTCTTAATCTTTTGTCTGTTTTTCTTCCATAAACTCCATAGAGACCTGGTTGTTTGTGACTTTGAGGGCTGGGGGGGGGGACAACAGTGGTGTTGTTTCTTAAAGTAGGACTAAAGTAGAAAGTAAAAAACTTTGGTTTTATATAAGTCTGTAATACATTGAGATACAGTACACATTTCAGTTGGCATGAAGCTTTAAAAACAGTTTCTGGAAATATTGTACATGTGCCTCAAAATATTCCTATACTTTTATTCTACAGCATGTTCTATACTACAGAACTGTGCTAGTTTGTATTATAAGATAGGAAGAGGTAACATAAGGTAATAATCAGCTGTAGTGATTTGTGTGGCTTCTTTCTGAAACAACAGACCACTTTAAAGTTGCTGCTCTGTGTAAATTTACAAATTAGCAGTAGAATCAAATTAGAAAACTACCAGTTTCTCAGCTTCACACCCTGACACCCCACCCCACAACCCCAGTAGAGATAGAATAAATAGTTTTATGGGTGTCATGTTAACTCTGTTCATTTCTGAAAAAGCCCTAAGAAGCAGCAGAGGTAGCTTGTACATTCTGGAGGACAAGAACTCAAATAATGGCATCAGAATGAATAGTGGATCTTGGATTGGTGAAAAAAAAAATGTACTGAGATGCAAAACAGGAGATAAGTTTTACCTAAGACCTCTCTAGACCAAGAGTGAAAAGTAGAGTTCTTGTGTACCCACCAAATCCCTCCTACTTTAGAAGTGTCCATAAGCATACTGGGGAAGTATCTATGTAATAAAAATAATGTAAACCAGTTGTCGTAAGAAGGATTGATCAAGTGTACAGGAAGACAAATCTGGTATCTATCATAATATTTTTGAACTTTCTCATTATGATTTGCTTTCTGTATGTCACAGCTGCCATGTGAATGAATTCATTCACTTTTGTCTCTTCTAAGGCAGTGTTTCCTAAAACCTAAGGAATGTGAAATGCTGAACAACACAGATAAAACTCAGAGGTCAGCATAGAGGGCAGCTGCTAGGAACATCAGATGTGAGCAAAGTGGATAGCATCTCCTGTTTCTTGTAGTGATATGAATTATATGATGTCAGTCCAGCAGAGACCTTTGGAAACCCCTGTTTATTCTCCTTCTAAACAGTTACCTGTATGATTCTTATTACCATCACCAAGAAACATTTCCCTTGTTAGATTTCCTGTCATACTAGGGGTAAGGGGGAAATTGATGCTTAGTTTTTATTTCCATGGTTACATTAGTATTAAGCAGTAGGGAGGAAAAAAGAAGTCTCCGGCCTTTTCCCCTCAGTGTGGTGGAAGCCATTCTTACTCATAATTTAACATGGTTTCAAAAAGATTTGGATACTTCTCAAAGCAGCCTTCTGCTTTCATTGTTCTGATTTTTTTTTTATATATAAATATTAAAATCTGGTTTTGTGCTTGGGAAAGTGCTTTCCTTTTAAAAAAATTCTTTTAAACAAAAACTGAAAAATGGTTTTCTGACTAGGCTTGGTGACCACAGATCAGTAAGTCATCAGTTAAAGTTTTCACAATTTTTTGTCTCTTGGAAAACAAGAAAATATACGTCTGCATTACGATGTTAGAGGTCAATTTCTTCAGAGTGAGTGTAAAATTAATACATTGGTGTTTTACCTCACAGGTGGTTTATTTATCCTGCTTTCATAGTTAGTAAATCTTTGATGTGTGGTGTTCTCCCAAATAGTCACACTAGGAACATATGGAAATACCACAATTAGAAGGTTAGGTTTTACTAGATGTTTTTTAAACTTAAATAAAACACAGTGATGTAAAAGAGGGAAGTATTACTGGTTTTGTAACACTGGGTGTAATGAAAAGACCTTAGCAGAAGAGGAGCAAAGATCTCAAGTTCATTCTCATCTATTATACCTTAATCACTTCTGGCAGATGTTTGCCTAACCTGTTTTTAAAACCTTTCAGTGATGGATATTCCACAACGTCCATAGGTAGCCTGTTCAGTCCTTTACTCTTACTTGAAAGTTTTCCAGATGTCTAACTTAAATCTTCCTTGCTTTTTCCTGTCTGCAGTAGATCTGTTGAACAGTTTAGTCACATTCTCGTACCAACTTCTTTATGTTTGAAGACCAAGACCAAGTCTCTCATCTACCTTCTCTTCTATAGACTAAACAACTACACTTCTTTCAAGCTTTTTGATCTTCTTTGAAGTGTCTTTAAAAAGTTGAGAGACAGGAAAGGAGAGTCTGAACAAAAGCAAGTATCTGTGTAATTGTGGGGGGTCTTGAGTATGCATGAGTGCAGTGTGAGTGGGAAGGCTCTTGAGTGACTGAGACAGTTTTGCCTATAATAAAATGTGGCTAGTCAGGCCTTTCCTGACTTGCCTCTCCTTTATTTCCTCCTGTCTCCCTCACACTTCTTTTCTAGAGAAATTACAAGTTTGAGCTGATTTTTTTTTTTTTTTTCTTTAAACTGGAGGGGAGGGGCATGGCAAGGGAATAGATTCCCAGGTGAGAAGTTGTTCTTCTCTGTAATGTTTGTGGGGTGGTGTTAATTCATTAATTCATTAGTTATTTGCCTTTACACTTTTGGAGACATAAAGTCTTCTAATGGTGAAGTCCATAACAAGCATGAAACATTTTGCAGGCAGGTATTTCCCTCCTGAAAATTTAGCCCCTGTGGTTCCAGTTAGTTGAATAGGTCTGATAGACAGAACAAGGTAAAGCACTTTTTTAGCATAATAAAAAAGTGCTATTTTGCTTGGGTAGCGTGATGGCTCAAGTGTTTTGAGATTGTCACGATATTCATTTGAGCATTTCTAAACTGTCCAAGCATACATGTTTATATTTAAATAAGAAAAGCTCCTTGCCTGAGCATACTCTGTGCTTCTGACAATTGCTTATAAATTCAGCGTGCAACTACAGCTGTGGTTTTAGGCATGGCAATCACTGGCATTCGTGATGACAAAATTCCGTGTGCCAGATCCTTGTTCAGTTTTCTAGGAAACAGTTAGTTACTTGTGATGCAAGTCATGGCCTGCTCTTGGGTGATACTCTGTAATACCAGGTGATTGGCCAACACAAAAAGAAATCAATGTAATTTATAGGTTTTTTTTTTTTTCTTTTTAAAGCCAGTTTTGACTTCCCCCCTGCCCTCCAAGAAACCGTCTTAAAAATGGCATGCCTTTCAGGACTGGCAGATGGTGGCTGTTTCAGATCTTAGTGCCCTCTTACTTTATTATTGCTAGCTTGTAAAATAATTTTCAATTTCAGTTTTCAATATAATATTATAAATAACTGGTTCAAATGGAAAAGAAGAGGAGTAATTCAGTTGCTCATTTTTTCTTTTGTATGCTATTTATTTTGCTATGGTAATTAATCTACTCCAATAATTCCAATGCTGCTGCTTACAGGCTAAGAGTGAGCTGCGTTAGCAGTAGTCTGCGACCACTGAAGAACTTGTTCCTGGGTTGTCATGTATATTCTTATTCTTGAATGTCCTTAGCTCTGTTCCTCTGTTACTCAACAAATTTTGTCTCCTACCGTGGGATCGAGGCAGGAATGGGAGGATAAAAGTAACTAGGAAACAAGTCACCATCTGAATAATCTTTTCTTCAAAGTCTTGGAGTGGAGCACCTTCCAGTTGTCCACTTGCACATTTGTGGTTTGTTTTGATTCATTCTGTTTTGTCAGAATATTGTCAGTTGGTCAGTAGCCTTCTGATAGGGTCCAAAAAACCTTTTTTTGTCCATATGGAGTGTGAACATTATTAATAAAAGTATAAATTACTTTTAAAGGGATAAGTGAGAGAATCATCTCTGCTTACTGAGATAAAACATAAGGTTTCTCTTAGGTTACATTTACAACCCAGAGTCATGATAGTCTGAAATGGATCTATTTTCATGTTTAAATGCATCAGTGAGAGTCTGTAGCAGCAGCTGTAATCAGTTGTTGACACTTGCTGTTTCTAAAGAAAATTACTTAGATATCTTACTGAAATGGGAATTGGATAAATTCCTCTTTGCTGTGTACAATTTTTAGAGAGAAATTCCAGAAAAGAGATACCTTCTGCTGACCTAGCTTTTACAATTTTGTTACATTTCAACTTTGTATACAATTCTTAAATTTTTATGCCACTTTATATAAATTATATAACAGCCTAGAAACTGTTCCTTGACTTCAAAAACTGTAGAGAGGGAAGCTTAAACTAGAATTCGTATTAGAAAGTGATATATACTATATTTAAGCATCATCCTAATGTTAAACACTACTCGTGTGGAAGAACCCATTCTTCTTTCCTCAGAATGCTGGAAAAAACTTGACAGAGATTCTGTGGTGGATTAGAGGAAATTTGAATTCTCTCATAACTGCTTCCCTGGTGTGTTGTCTTATATCCTAATTATCTGAATGCAGACAGGTTCTGAGACGCTTTTTACATTTGAAAGCGTCTGGCAATGCGTAAAATATTATAAAAAAATTGCCTTGAGTTAACAAATCTCTTCTTGAGATCATTTGGTACAATCTTTTGGCATAAGACTACCCATTATAGAAGACTTATTTCCATTTCCTTCTCGTCAGGAGCTTTCCCAACATAACTTCAACTGAGTATGAATTAATAGTTTAAAGATTAGTCTCTGACTTCAGGACCCTCTCTCGGAAATGATCCATGGCTATTGGATCTGGTTTCTATCCCAGAGTGTTTCTCAATTACAGTTTAATATACAGCTTTGTAGTGGCATCTTGTTTCAGACTCCGAAGATAAGTGAGCAGATCATTTCAGCAGCTCAGTTGGCTGGGGCACCTAGGGACTGCTGTTCCCACAAGAGTGCGTGGGCTTGCGCATGGCACGCCAGAGGCACTATGGCTTGGTAGCAGCTGCTCTGGAGTGAAGGCTGTAAGTTCACATTCATGCTTGTCCTACTGTAAGGTTTGAAACCTCCTGTGTGAAGTGCTCTAGTAATTGATAACAGTCACACACTAAGGAAGTCACTGTTGCCAGCTAGGATATGACACCAAATTGTACACCAGGGAAGTTAATCTTTTCTTAGGGGTTGAATTACCCTGCTATGTCCCAGTAGGTAAGTAATTTCACATCCATATGACCGTCTATAAAGTAATGCTAGTGATAAGAGCTAGGCACAGATTTTTTTTTCCCTTTACATATAGTTTATAGTTAACTGAGAACTTACCTGCTATTTGCACTTTTTGAAGATGCTAAATGAAGACATTCTAATTGAAAATAATTGGTTTTAAATGGTTGGATTTTTAGTAGAATAATTTGGAACACAGCAAAATTAGAATTTAGCTCAATTTGTCTTAAACTATGGAAAAAAAAGAAGCTTTGAATTCATAGATGAAATACTGCTATTCCCTGAAAGCTGCTTGGAGTATTTTTCTGTCAGATACTGTCAGTCTTAATAGCTGATATCAGCCCTCTCAATGTCCAAGATGAGTGCACAAGGGTTTTGTTTGTTGCTTTTTTTTTTTTCCTCTCTCTCTCTGCACAGATCTAGTATTTAAAAGAAGGGAAAATTTTCATCCTAGAAGTTTTAAAAGATGTGAACCTCAAATGATTTTCACTACATACAACTACAGAGAAGGTTCTGAAGGGCAATTACAGGACTACTTACTTTTTTGGTACCATTAAAAGATAAAATATATCTGTGCTTTCTGTCAAGCAGTGCTTAAGTATTTATAGAAGATGCGTTCCGTAAGTTTACCTTGGCGAACATACTATTAACTCAATAACCATGTTGCTATTCTGGACTGTGCCCAAAAGGGCTACTGAGTACACTTACTTTGAAATTGTGTTATCAAGTGCTCATAAAACCAGATATTTAGTAACAGTGGTGTTCCTAAATTAGTTCTTTTCAGTACCAGTGCGTGAACATTTTTGTGAGAAACGATTCATAAAAGTATGCAATGTTAAATTAACAGAGGGAAGAAGAAGGTGGGGGCACTGCACTGTAACAGCTAGAGTTTTGCAAGGAATTGTTTTAAATGACCAGGATTCCAATCCAAGAAAATAACTGATTTATTATAAAAGACAATAAGCAAAGCAGCGCTGGGTGCGTATTGGCGGAGCGGAGACTCCCTACGCACCCAGCGCTGCTTTGCTTATTGTCTTTTATAATAAATCAATTATTTTCTTGGATTGGAATCCTGGTCGTTTATAACAAAATTGGTGACCCCGACGTGATCTCCGGGTGGCATCCGGGGTTGGGTTTCCCCGGGAGGCGCCCCGCAAATTAATTCTTGCGGCCTGAGAAAATACCAGCCAAGGCTCGCCCCTTGAGATTAACGAACAAAAGGGAAAGGCAATAAGTAAAAGATTTGGAGCTCCAGGATTGGAAAGGAAACTGCAGTAAAAAAATTCTTTTTACCCGTAATTCTGGTGCATGAAGATCCGAACGAAGACAACGGAGTCATGAGTATAAGAGATGCCGTTCGGTTGAGATGTGTAAGAATGAAGACTAGGGGTGTCAGGGGCTATATATCCTGGGGACAAAGTCACCATCTGAGCCCTTGATAAACCTAAAATTGTGTCCCCAGGGGAATGAAGTTATATTTTTGGTAGATACTGGAGCAGAAAGATCCACCGTTAAGTATGTACCCACAGGGTGTCAAGTAAGCAAAAGCACTGCACTAGTGGTGGGAGCGAAGGGAGAACCTTTTAGGGTTCCTATCATCAAAAATGTGCAACTTGAATCTGAAGGTCAATTTTATATAGGGGATTTTCTTTTAGTTGAAGAAGCAGAAAACAATTTATTGGGACAGGATTTAATTGTTAAACTGGGAATAAATATGGAAGTAATAAAAGGGGAAATTACGGTAAAATTATATCAGTTAACAGAAAAAGATCCTACTTCTGGACACTCATGTTGGGTTACTTGTCAATGTTCAAATTGTAATAGAAAATAGTCTTGTATTTCATTTAAAAGGCAACTTTATTGTATGCAATGCCAAGATAATATCATAGTTAGTAGAGAGTAATTTGCTCAAATAGAGATTTATACCTTGTTTTGTGGATGGGAGTTGCTGATACCTACAACTTGGGAAGTATATGAAGCAGATTGGCACAAAGTCTTAAGACAGTGTGCCACAAGATTTGCTTGGAAGCGGACACAACAACAAAATAGGTGGAAATATCAACAAATTTAGAATCTGAAATTCGATTGGCAATTATGAACCTAGAATAAAACTCAGAATAGACTGTGTGTCTTCAGGTAATTAAGTTTATGGCTGAAAAGAATAGCTCCTCAAGAATACCACTGCTGTCGAGAAGAATTCATACCTCATTGCTCCAAGCAAAGGAGTAGACGAAGGAGACAGAGGGGTATAACGGTGGAGATAAAATCTGGAAAATACATCCACTAGCAGCCTACGACTGAAGACAATGCATAAAAATATGAGTAGTATTCTAGTGTTGTTATACCTAATCTATATCAAAAGTGTAACAAATGATTGGATACACCAACCTTTTGAATGGATCTTGGCCCGATGGGAAGACTCAATTGTTATAAAAAGAAACACAACAGTAGGCCCTCCCAGTTTTACTGCTTCACTCTGTGAGCTAGTGCCTATACAGCCATGCTTAAATCTGAAAGGCTATTATTTGTGCCCTGCTTCCAACCCTGGAAAAGGATATTGTAATCAACCTAGTCATTATTATTGTGCTTATTGGGGCTGCGAAACAGTCGCTTCTTCCTGGTCTCCTCCAATGAGAGATGAGTTCTTAAAAACAAGTTGGGGCCCCGAAGGATGTGATCCGCCCAGACATGACTTCAGTGGAGGTTCAATAAGTCATAGTAATTGTCTACATTTAAAAATCGATATCTTACAGCCAGAGGATCCAGCATGGATAATTGGTAGGACATGGGGACTTAGATATTGGGAACCTGGAACTGATAGGGGAGGATTAATCCTGATCCAGAAAAGACCTGTCCCACTGACACCTAAACCTAAACCCGTAGGCCCGAATAAGGTAATAACAAATGAAATTGAACAGAATAAGACAGTAGCAGATAACCTTGAAGCTAACATCACGAATACCCAGGAAAATATTACTGCTTTGAGACGCACAAGAAATATCCAAGAAAATATTGGACACATAGAATCTAACCCCTTATGGCGATTGGTACAAACTGCGTACCAAGCCCTTAACAGTACCAATCCTAACGCTACTCTTGGATGTTGGTTGTGTTATGATGTAAGACCACCTTTATACGAAGGAATAGGACTTAATGTTTCATACAGCCTAAGTAATGAAGATAGGCCAGAACAATGTAAATGGAATAAAAAGAAAATCGGGCTTACTATGCAACAAGTTAGAGGGAAAGGGACATGTATAGGAAGAGTACCTAGAAACCAAAAGAATTTGTGTGAAAATAAGATACAACGATTAAACAAAGTTGGAAATAAATGGGCTATACCAAAAGAAAGGGGATGGTGGATTTGCTCAAAGACAGGACTGACTCCCTGTTTGTCCCTAACTATGTTTAATGAGAACAAAGAATTTTGTATACAAATAACAGTCATGCCTCGAATTTTATATCATTCAAAAGAGACTGTCTTTAAATATTGGAATAATAACAACCTCAGGATAAAGAAAAGAGAACCACTCACTGCCCTGACAATTGCAGCCCTCATAGGTCTAGGAACTGCTGGGGCCGCGACTGGAATTACTTCTCTAGTTCGACAACATAAAGGATTATCATCCTTAAGGGCTGCAGTTGATGAAGATTTAGAAAGGATTGAAAAATCAATATCATTATTAGAAAAGTCCCTTACTTCTCTTTTGGAGGTCGTCTTGCAGAATAGAAGGGGGTTGGACTTACTATTTTTACAGCAAGGAGGGCTCTGTGTAGCTCTGGGAGAAGAGTGCTGCTTTTATGCAGATCACTCTGGGGTGGTTCGGGAATCCATGACCAAGCTGTATGAGGGCATTATACAAAGAAAGAAGGAAAGGGAAGCTCAACAAAGCTGGTTTGAATCATAGTTTAATCAATCCCCTTGGATGACCACTCTAATAACAACCTTAATGGGACCCCTGATTATTTTGTTATTAATTCTCACTTTTGGAGCTTGTATCTTAAGCAAATTAATTAGCCTTGTTAAGAACAGAATTGAAACTGTCCAACTCATGATATTAAGGCAACAATATACTGACTTAACAAGAAGAACACCGATTAGAAACTGAACTAGAAGATGCCACCTTTTTAGGGGCTGCTAAAGAAGCTATTTTTAAGCTTAACCAGCAAATTGAGGTATAAAAAGAAGAAGGGGGGACTGTAATAAACCATTGTAACTAATTTGCTAAGTTAAGCAAGGCAGGTACATTACGCTTGAATGATTTGTAAATGTCAAACCATAATATCTTGCTGTCTGAAATATTGTAAAAGTAGAATATGGTACCCTGTGAGGATCTGAAATGATTTGTGATCACTATAACCTATATTATAATTATGAAGAATATTTGAATACATACGGGTAAAATATAAAGTGTGCTATTCGCGTGGAACAATGTAATCGTTTCTCAGAAACCCCTCCTAGAGCTGATACGCAATCGCTTCCTAGAAACCCCTCCTAGAGCTGATATAACTGCTGTTTGAAAAAGCCTGTCAAAAGATGGAATCATGAGGCTTTCAAAAGACCCAATAGAAGAAAAGCACGCCAAGAGACCAAGGCTTCGAGACTTTCAAAAGACTCAATAGGAGGAGGACATGTACCCCAGCAACTCAAATGACCCAATGGAAGAAGAACAGGACAACTATCTGATGAAAAGAGATTGGCTAAGACGATGGTACCAGAGTATAAAAGACGCTGCTTTTTAGAACTCAGTGTGCGTATTGGCGGAGCAGAGACTCCCTACGCACCCAGCGCTGCTTTGCTTATTGTCTTTTGTAATAAATCAATTATTTTCTTGGATTGGAATCCTGGTCGTTTATAACAGGATGATAAAAGATAATTCAAAAAACTTTTCGTGTTCCCCTCTAATTTAGAGTATTGAAAACAACTCAGCCAAAAATAACCCTTTCAAGATTGCCCCCTTTGATTTGGGAAAGTCATTTCTGTGTGTCAGCTAGAATAACCACGATACTCAAAAGTGTCTTGTTTGCATAGGGTTTACATTTGCTTTATTGGTCTTGGCAAACTGATTTGGTTTTCAAAATGTGAAGTTAGTGTGTA
Organism: Strix aluco; assembly: GCF_031877795.1. NCBI lineage: Eukaryota > Metazoa > Chordata > Aves > Strigiformes > Strigidae > Strix > Strix aluco. The sequence continues at coordinate 57,929,496 of NC_133934.1, forward strand.
AAATCTGAATGGTGGCTCTCTGTTCATAAGACTTAAATGATTCTCATTTTAAAAAGAAAAAAAACCTTCAATACAAGCAGTGTTTTTTGTACAGGAAAAAGTGGTGGGTTTTTTTTATACAAAGGGCATCTTTCTGTAAAAAACTTGTTTCAAATCAGTAGAAGATCTGAAATAGCTATGTAATAATATAACCCTTTGGTGAATGTTCATGTCTGAGCAGAAGGAGAGCTGTCATTTTGATTTCAAGTATCCTTTGAAATATTACTTTGCACACTTTGTTTAGAAATGATTAACATGATTGCTGTAGAGCCTTTGCTTCAGAAATTGGTTGTTTTCCTGCTGAGAATAGTGAAGTCTTCATCTGCAGAAATGTAAATCTACTGGAAATATTTTCCTTTGGAGTTTTTTTCTTTTAACTCGAAAAGGGAAAAAATAGTCTGTATATTTCTACCACACAAGTTAAAATCGTTGATCCTAAAGGTAGTTAGATACAATACTTTAGTTATATCTGGAGATTTTTCTAAGTAGATATGATGTTTGCTAGGAATTTTAAGTCTCTTCAACTTATGTACGTGATGAAAGGAAAGACCTGTGTTTTGAGGCTGATGCCAGGAATATGCAGTGGTAGATACTGCTGGCACATGGTTTTGAAGTGACATGTAACTGCTTCTGGCTGCTGAGGATTAGTTGTTGTCAGCCCACTTTAGATTTAAAAGTTACTTTAGACTCTTCACAGTTGAATAAATAACTTTCTCCGCACAGGGTAAGTTAGTATCTTTATAGGAGATTTTCATTAAAATATCATTCTCCTGTATTACGTGAGTAAATTCAACACTAGAAAGTACAATTGTGTGATGAATGAAACTGGGTCGTTGTGTGGGAAGGTTTTGCCTATGTAAATAAGATACTGAAACCACAGGCTCAAAGTTCTGCAAGGACAGCTTTTCCTGGTAAAGCTTTGTTTGACAGCTTTGTTGCTCTCCATTAAGAGATGTTTGTCATTTTTCTTGCATTGATTGCACACAGACACATGTGCACACAAACACGCACATTTTCAGGTTTAATTTTCTTCAGCTTTTATTTGGACCACATAAAAGAATACCTAAAGTTTCTGCCTCAGTAAATACCAGCAATTGTTAACGCAGTTGTAGTTAGAGAACACTTTTTTGCTGTACATCTGCATGATACCTGCTGAAGGCTTTCATGAATAAATAATGATTACTTTTTAACCTTACTACTTGCTTTAGCTGAATGGTTAAATCCTGTTTTTCTTTAGCTGTGCTACAAGATACTGTTTTTACGTGTAGAAAAGCCAATATTAATGTAAAAGTAACAAATTTCAAGATTTTTTACCAACATTGAACTATGTAAGATAACTAGTAGGCAGGTTTCAGACATTAAAAGTATTGTGAATTAAAATTGAAAAGGGAGATCAACGTTCCTGTGAACTACCTAACCAATGTAATTATTTTGCAGACTATTGCTGACATAAAATATCAAACTCTTGAGTTTCTGAGGAGAATCTTTAAAGTTTACTTTTAGCAGCTAGGGTTTTTGACAAGGGTTATTATACCTATTGCTCTGACAAACCCGAAAGAAAAAGATTGGATGTTGAGAGATACTTTTAAAATGTATTTTTGTTCTCAAGTGAGACCTGTCTTAGGGAGAGGGGGTAAATGTTTCTTGCTTCTTTACCTTTTTGTAACTACTGTGCCTGTTCTTAATTAAGGAGGTAGTGTGAATGTTCACTTTGTTAGGATAAGGTTACAAAATTCAATAAAATACCCAAGAAAAAGTGTTCTACTTGGTATCAACAGATAGATTTTGGTGTAGTTCTGATTATTATTCTGCTATCTGATTTATGGGTAGTTTATTCTGTAGTTATAACAGTAATCTAAAGCTTTCACTCCCCAGTAAAACCCTAGAGAGTGAACCACAGTACAGATTCTTTGAGTTCCTGTGGCATATGCTGACCTTGCAGGGTTGTCCAGATGCATCTGAGTCCACTTATATTTCTGAATTTATAGGCATATGTGTGTGTCTGTAATTGTGAAGTCCATCACCTGTTGAGCAAGTTTTATGAGGATACTTTGAAGCATGAGTAGCAGCTACTTTTTTTTTTCTTTTTAATATTCAATGAAAGGCCCTGGATACACTGTAATTTGGAAAATTAAGCTTTTAGAAATTAAAAAACCCCAAACCAACCGTGTCAATTTTTGATGTAAGCTTTCTGTTCCAAAGATTTGGATGTATTTTGGGTTTGGAAATCAGTGCTGAAGGTCAAAGAAGCAAGGTAGCATGTTGTGGGTGTTGCATCTTTTCCATCATGGGATTTATGTGAGAATTCCTTCTGCACGTGGTGATCATTTATCATAAGATTCTGATAGTACTATTAAAATATTAATGCAGTGGGATCCAAAAGGTATACACTGCTAAAAGAATACATAAGGCTGGCCAACTGTTTTGGCATATGAGCTGCTACTTAAATTTCAGACTGCACTATAAAGCGCAACCAGATGAATCTCTACTGAACTTCCAGGGGACCTGGCAGATGTAAGTGGGTGTGTAACCTGTTAAGGCTTAAGTCAAGTAGTGCAAAGAAGTTGCTTTTCTTGAGCCATGTTGTGAACCTTCCATGTCTGTTGAATTACTGGGCAGTCTTCTAAGATTAATAAAATAAGTTACATGTAACTTTGTATACAGTCTTTGTTACTGAAAATTTTTGGTAGCTCTGAAGGCAAAAAATTTGTTACAAACTGCATCCAAACTGCTTGACTTTTGTCTTAACCTGGACAGAACTCTTTGTAATTATGTCTCTGCTTTTGTTTAGTCCTTGGGGTGTCTGCTCAGAGATGGGAAAGAGTACAAAGTTAATTCAGAATTGGTCTGAGACAAGCATTAGTGAAAACTTCTGTCTGAATACAAATTTAGCACCAGCTTACAGCCAGGATGTGAATGAAGTTGCAAGTACTCTTAACTTACCTTAACCCTTTGAATGTTGCAGCGCGTTAAATTGTGATGCAGTTAATTAATATGTTGTGGCTGGCATCTGAAATGAAGAAATTAACAGTCAGAATCCAATATAACTGTTAAGCAGGTATTCTTTATTAGCAGTGCTGGCGTCATCCTGGGGATTCTCCACCATAAGGGCTCCCAAGAACTAGCAAGGGACATCAGTTTACATACACCCAAATTGTACAAATTCATTAGATTTCCTGGAAAGGGGTGTCTTATGATAATGAGTTCCCGGAATTCATTTACATAGTCTGAGCATGCGTAGTAGAAATAGAGTGAGGGTCTTCAGTGGTCGAGGGAAGAAGTACGTGGTCTTCACAGTGTCTGCTCTTTCAGAGCATGCGCAGTGAAGTCCAGGTGTCTTATTCCTAAATCGACGAGATCGTCCTCCCTAGATAGTATCTCTCTGTCCTTTTTGTTCGAGTTCCCCTTATCTTAGATTGCCCAAGTGCCCACTGAAGGCTTGGAGTCTGCTATCAGTGAGTTACATAGGGAGCGTTACTTTCCTCTAGACAGACAAAGAGGCCTAGGGAAAACAGCTGAGGAGTCCTTGGGAAACAAACACATGCAAAACTTTCATGCATCACAGTTTAGTCTTAATCAGAAATTCATTGGTTTGAGCCCTTTCACATCTAAGTCTTGAAATGCAAACTTCAACAAAAGACTACAATAATTTTTACTTCTGACTATTCAGTTTCTAATGATCTCTACCAAACAGTTCCAAGAGTTCCATTTTAATTCAAATTAAGCCTGTCATAATACTTGTAAAGTAAAAATTTCATGCTTTTACCTTTATTTGTTCTAATATATGTCCGTCTTCTTCATTCATTGCTTCTCATAGATTTGATTTTGGCTATCTCATTAATGCTGTGACTTGCTTGGGACTTTGTCTTTAAAGGAAAAAATGTAACAGACTTGTCTTCGTGTTTAAAAATAATCATTACTGAGTAACTTCTGTTGCCTCACAGTTGGTATCAGTGGATGGCCTTTTTTTTGTGCAATGTTCCATCACATTTTAAAAAAATCTCTTTCATACTGCAGTGTTTTTCAATATGAAAAAGTTTGGTTGTGTGTGTTTTTACTACTTAACGTCCATTTAAAATAGGGAGGGGTAGGCTCTTAGGGCTACTAAAAGACCTGTCTGCAGCTGGGACTGAGCCTGATTTATCTGGCAGCCAGAAGGGTTGAACTGCAGCCTCCAGAGCTAGCAAATCATTCCTTAGGGCTGGCATTGCTTCTTGGATGGACTGTGTTAGACATGTTAGTTGTTTGGAAATCTGCAAAGCAATTATTCTGACTCTCTCAGTGCAAAAGATGTGAGTTGAAATAACATATGGCAGAAATGTACAACTTTGCCTAATAATTTGCTGCTTGGCAAATTGCTTTCAATACTAACTACACAGGAGTTTACAGTTGATGAATATTTTAAAACTTGTATTTAAGTGCTCAAAAAAACCCCATCAGGCTGTTAAACTGTTTAAAGCCCCAGTTATAGCAATCACCTGTTTGGGGAGAATGAGGAAGATAGAATTCTTATGTCTTTTTGCAATTTGAAGTCTGCAAAACTGTATTGCCAAACTTTACAATACCCTCTTATGTTTTAGTCTGTAATTCCATTTTACTCATATTAAAAAGAGCATTCCTTCTTTAGCAAAATACAAGGATAATAGTTAAAATTTCATTTGGTCTTTTATAGTGCCATGTTTCTAGTACCTGGTAGGGGATCACTGATCTAGTACTGGAGTCAAAAATGAGGTTCCATGATGATTTATTTGACAATAACTTCTAGATTTTGATTTTTTTACACTGCAATTTATCAATATTGCTCAAAATTTTGACAAAAATACAGTGGGTTTTTGGGGTTGTTTGGGTCGGGTGGTTTTTGAGGGGTTTTTGTTGTTTGGTTGGGGTTTTTTTGGTCGTTGCTAGCTGTTGCTTTTCAAGTGTTTGCCATTCTTCTGCCAAAAATACTTAGGTATGTCTCCTTTGCTGTATGTGGAGAAGGACATCCATGTTTTGATCGTTTACATGCATTTGCTTAGGGCCTTAAACCATATTTTTTAGTTGTGTAAACTTACTTTGACAAGGTGAGATTCAGGAAACCTACTACATTCTTCCCTTACAGAGCTAACAACATACTTAATTTTGAAAGATGGATGAGCTGGTAGTTAAATCTTAACTGATCTGAGCCTGGCTTTTAAATGTGGGTGAAATGATATTTAAGTGTAATGGGGCGCACTGTGTCTTTTTGCTCCATTGTAACAAGGAAACCAGGGCTTTGATTGTGCTTAAGCAGTCTCAAGCAATGCTAATGTCGAAGATACTTCTGTTTCCTTCTCAGCATTACACTGCTGCTTACTGATACCTTAGCCTATTTGTATATTGGTTTAAAAGGCACATTTTTTGAAAACAGTTTGTGAACAGCTTCATATTTTACTTTATTTTGTGATTGAGGAATTAGATTTTTCTACAGATAAAACTGTGGAAAACCTGTGTTTTGCAGTAAATCTGATTCTTCTCTGTCTTTTGAAGCCTGGAAACATTTAATCTTTAGAATTGCATTTCCTGAGAATGAATATTTGAGTGTAAAATCCATGATTGCATACAATGTGTAGCAGATATAAAACCAGTGAAACACCCAATCTTTTGTGGTAGTGATAGGTAAGGGCATGAAATTTACTGAATATAGCTTATTTCCAAAATTTTCTAGAAATAGAATTATATCACTGCAAACTTGTAACTATTTCTAGACATTGCCTCCGTAATGACAAATTGAGAGCTGTTGCTGATCTGTGCTTTAATTAGAGTGAAGTAGGGAGATGATAAAGTCAAAACTAAAACTTGAACTCAGAACTAATCAGTTGTAGCTCTCCTCAGGTTTTTTTAATAGTTTAAATTTTCATAGTTTTGAAAACTAAGTTTTTCTACCAGAAATGTGAAATCAAATCAGCTATTGTTAATCTTAGTCAAAGATGTTTACAGCATCAGGTCTAGAATATTTTATCAGAAGTTAGGAGAAACCTGGAAGAGAGCATTGATTGTTAAAGCTGACATTGTTAATTCTCTGACAGGACAAGATGGGACAAGTTACAACAGTTTCCTAGTTGCACTGATACTTTGGTTTAGCAAAAGATAAGAGTTCCATTCTTTTTTCTTTCTGTTTTGATCTGCTCACTACTGTTCCTTACTTTGCAGAATAAAAAGGTGTGATGTGAGATTCTTAAATCCGATTCACTGTGTCCTGACAGTTCATAGAAGTGCAAAGCATGGGAAAGCAGAATCTGGCAAGCAGCTGGCATGTTCTGTTATATTTATGGGTTTTTGTAAGATTGTCTGCCAGAAACGACCATACTCAAAAAAGATGCTCAGATAGAAGTCATTGAACGCACTTCTTGCAGAAACAGAGTGATTGTTGATACTTTCTATCTTTTACAGAAAATAGAACACTTTGCTATACAAGTTGGCCACAATAAAGCATCTTGAGACATCTCACAGAAGAAAAGGAGTTTGATTTGAGAGCTGCTTGAGACTTAAGACCAAAGGCTTAGGAAGAGGAATTGCCATTAAATATGCTTTCTATAGTTTAAATTAATGAACTTTATTTAGCAAGGAAGAAATTACCGTTGTATTGCTGAAAACTTTTAGAATAAGGCAGATCCCACTGGTTCTGCTTCTTAATGACAAACTTCTAATTTGAACAGAGAACCTCAACTGAAAAACAAACATGTCTTTTTGCAGACTTCTATTTTCTCCCGTAGTGGCTCCTTGCCTAATCTTAAGTCTTGGTTGGAGGCTGTTCATGAACATGTCATTCTCTGTAAGGCATATGTTTATGCTATCTGGGCCATCTTGTGATTTCTATCTGCTCTTTGCTAAAGGTTAGTAGGATTGGCTTTGCTGTAGAAATACTTGATTCCTCCATAGCTAGCACAAAGTGAAGAGCAGTGATCATTTGGATCAAAGCAGCTGTGCAATGAAGAATGCTGTTGAGGTGTGGGGAGCTGTGAAAGTTTACCCTCTTACTGTGGATGAGTTAGTGTATATGTGGGAGAGGGAGAGAGGAGAAGCAGGCAGTTGTGATTTTGTTTCTTTTTACATATTTTGAGATTCAACACGTGCTCAGGGTAACCACCTGAAACACACATGGCATTTGGTTGTGTTGCATTAAGGCCGGTGGGAAAGAATGAGAAGAAGAAATACCTGAGCAGCAGTCACCTGAGAGAACAGCATAAAACGTTACTGAATTTAAAATGCCAAAATAAAGCTGCATCACTGTCATAGATGTATTTGATGCATGCATGCAGAACATGATCTGTAGGCAGTAAGTCTTACTAAACAGCCTGTGGGTTAGATTTTTTACAGTTAGTAACCTTACTTTGTGTGTTGATGTTAACAAAGCATTGTAAGAAAAAGCTGAGAACTTCGAAGTATTGAGCCGTTTTAAACCTCCAGCTGGAAAAAGGAATGCTTGAAGATAATTATTTTATGTTTTGAGAATCGGTTGGCTTCCAATTTCTGGTTTTTTGGTTAAATGATTGCTTTTCCAATAGTGAAAAGTAATTGGTTCCATGTTTGGACTATGGATAGATTCCAAAAACAATTTTTAGAGTTTAAGTTTTAAGTCTTGTCATTAATTTTATGGAGGTTTTGGCTTTTTTCTTGCTTTTAGAAACAGAGAATATTAATATTGAAGAGTAAGCTACAACAAGATTTGTGTTTTTAGCATCTTCTTGGTGTGTTCATTTTTTGATCTAGATACTTCTGAGGTCAAGGCCAATGTTGATAAACCAGTATTTATAAAACGTTGAAATTTTAGGGTAATTTGTACTATATGGGAAGTCTTGATTTATTGTAGAGAGTTTGCCACTTTGGGGACCCTTCCACATGATGTGTTGAGAAATGAAGTAGAATAATGCCTGTTTTCTCCTGTGAAGGTACTACAGTTACTTAGCAGACCACAGGAGGCAGTGCTTTCTGTTGAAAAAAATATAGGCAACTCTTAATCAGCAAGTAGAACGATGAGAAATTAAACAACTTTGATTGTGTAACTTCATTAATAACTGCAGGAGTTGAGTCTTTCATGTGAAGACTGAGTTCCATTGTAGTGGAGCAGGTGGATTTTGAAGCAGTTCCAAATGTCTTGCAGGTAACAAAGTAGTCCTCAGAGATCTGAAATTAATCAGTTTCCCTTAGCTGATCAACCAGGTAACTTCAGGAGGTTACCCTTTTCAGAAAGTCTGAATATAGCTACTCCTTACTTGTTTTTCAGAACTATTTTTTGTGTGAAGGGAAAGCAGCTTGTTAGTCACAATTTTATGAAGTGACTTTACTTTCAGTTGGCCTCTGGAACATTTCCTGCAAAACAGGTCAGAATGTATCTGTAATAAGATATGATTCTATTTTTTTAAGCTATATAGTATTCCTGGTTTTCTTTCCTGTTTTTACTTTGTGTATCACCAATAGGAGTTGGTTGGGTGAGGGAGTTTTTTTTGTGTGTGTGTGTGTGTCTGTGTGTCTGTGTGTCTGTGTGTCTGTGTGTATCTTACAAAAAAATTATGCACCCTTTTTAGATACAGGTGTTATCACTCTGCTGTATGGGTTCCTATGCCCGTGAAGCAGTTCATTTCAGCCTGTTGGCTCTTTATATTACTATTGGAAATACCTATTCCTTTGTGTTATTGTTACAATACTAGGTTTACAGAAATTTATTTGACAAGTGGGAAAATGTCTACCCGTTGTAATCATGTAACTTCATTTCCAGATCTTCAGTTCATTAGCCAACTTGGCTAAAACCTATAAAATGTACCAATTCTGTTCACTTTGAAGTTTTAGGAGCATTTCTGTTGTTGTTGGCAAAGTTTCCACTGTTAGTATTGTGTTCCCTGGAGAGAATATGTAGCTTGCAAGAAATCTTACTGGTATGCAGACAGTAATACCCCAGGCTTTGTATTATGCTGTGTTGGCCATAATAGTTTTATGTCTATTTGCATTTGACATCTAAATCAGTAATTTATTGGAGTCACTGTTTTCCTTTTTACAACCCTCTGTTTTCAGACTGCACATGAAAACAAAATTATTTATTAGCAGAGATTAATTTGAATAATGAAATTACTTTAGTTGTCCTGGAGAGATTATTTTACTGCTCTTATCTCCATGAGAGTTTCTTTTGAAAGAAAAATCTGTTGTGGATGAGTGGAAGGTGTGATGGCAGAAGTACTCTTACATCTTTAAGTGAAATGGTGTGTGTAAAACAGACTTTGATTGTATTAAGTTGCAAAGAAGGCAAGATGTGTGTTCATTCATCGCTTTTGCAGGAGTAATATACTGCATGCACCATCTGACTACTGTATCTCTCTCTGGCTTTGTGAATTTTACTTTGAGAACTTTTAATTACACTATTCCTGATTCAGTGCCTTTCACTTTTTTTAAAAAAAATTTTAAAAAGATGTATAACTGTGGAGAACTGACTTCTTTGTAATAGAAGATCAGATATCAAATGTAAGTTGATACTGAGAGTGCAGCAAAGGTGATATGTTGATACTGCCACAAGTGGAATTGTATTTGTTCACCTTTCAGGTATTTCTAGAGCTGTTTTGTCTTCAGCATGGCTTTTGTTGTAAATCCCAACAGAGAATATTTGTACGTTAAAAACAGATTTAGGTCATAGTGTCAGAATAATCTTGCAATAAAATGGGAACTTTTCTGCCAGTTTGATGTGAAAAAAGGCGTTTTCGGGCTCTGATAAAGTTGAGGAGACAATACATGCATCTGGATTGCCATTTCCTTACCAGTTCTTCCCTTTGTTGCCGTTGAAGGGAAAATTCACAGGAATTACATCACTGTTGCTTGGAAGATCTGCAAGGCATATTTTCTTCCCACCTATAATCAGTTTTCTTGATTTACAGATGAAACAGCTGTTAGTACAGATTCTTTCTTCATCTAGATACTGAGTGGGAGGGTAAAAGCATTATCTGCTGCAGATAGGAGTGACAGTAACTATTTCATTACTCTGTTACTATTATATGAGCTTTTATGGCTAGACACAAACGTGGCAGAGAAGGAAGCAGGCCAAATTTGGTAGCTTTCAAGAAATAAGGGCTGTACACAACGCATAGCTGGTTTCTGGAACATTAGAGAAACCCAGTAAAAGCTGTTGAACATCCTAAAAGAATGTTAGACAGCATTTATTTGTGCTCTTGCCTTTACTGGTCTTTTGTGTTTCCTGCTTCTTTAATTTGTTACCTGGGTGCCTGGCCTTTCATTTCAGTGGAAACAAAGTAAGACAATGGAAATCAGTGCTAAAATAACTCTGAAGGTGTAAACCTGCAGTAGAAGTTGTACTAATCAGAGATGAGTAAAAATGCTGATGAATTCTGCTTAAAAGTAAAATAACAGTAAATTCTTAATGTATGCATAACAACAATTGTATGAAGTATTCGGTATATTCTGAATAAATTTATTAGAGAAGTTTGGAAATTTTTGTTGGATGTTTCCATTTTCTTAGTCTCAATAAAATTCTGTGTACACTTAATAAATTCGTCAACTAAAACCAGGATATAATGTTCTCCTGTTCAACCTTTTCCCTTTTATTTCCTTTCTTTTCTGTTTTTTTCACAACTTTCTTTCTGAGAATGGGGAATTTTTTCTGTTTCATGAAGGAAGAACATGTTTTCTGCAGCTGGGAAGAAAAGTAACTTTTCTTCCAAAATAGTTGAAAGCAGCTGTCAAACATTAGATTCCATTTTAACGTTGCTTTTTGTTTAGGCTGTGCATTAGGAGGTGGGAGCCTAGCTTGTTCGCTTAGCAAATTTTCTTACTCAGCAACTGATTTTAGAACTGCTTCATGTGGTAAGAGATGATAGCATTTTTACACTAAGAAGTCATTAATTTTAGACTGTCTGTTGTTTGTCTAGGTTTTTAGCCCGTTTCTTGGTAAAGATGGCAGCCAACAATGCAGTGCTGAACAGACTGGAGCAGAAGGGTGCAGAGGCCGATCAAGTTATTGAATACCTCAAGCAACAAGTTGCTCTGCTCAAGGAGAAAGCTAGTAAGGAATTACCTATCATATGAAAAACTGTTAACCAGATGGTTAGCATTAAATACTCATAGGAAAAAATGAGAACATGGACAACTTCATTGGTGCTGTCAGCCTTTTAAGTGTGTTTCAAGTTCTCAAAGATAAAGCTTGTAATAGTAGCACCGCTTCACTGTCTTGTGGTTTGTGGGTTTTTTTGAAGCTGCTTATTCCGAAATAGAAAAGGCATGATTTAGGAAGGATTAATGACACAAACAGATTATGGAAATTTGATAGGACACGATTCCACTTGTGGGGGGAGAAAGGGTGTTGGGAAGAATATGAGACTATGCGTTTGCCTAAATGTGTTACTGCTTTTTCACCACTGTGGGATTCTCTCAAGAGTATTATACCTTCAGCTTTGATATTTTGTACATACCAGTATCAGTGAATTAAGGTGCTTCATACTACAAACATGTTCAAGCTTTTTCTAACAGGTTTCTTGGAATTTTTTCTTGTGAGTCTATTTACGGGGCTGAGAAGCTAGTATATTGAGAGGCAACTTGAGTACATAAGTATTGTAAAAAATGGCTATTTCAACAAAAAAAGGATTCCAAAATATTTCTGATGATATGCTTCTTGAAAGTTTTCGCTTTTTCAGTGTTTGGCTAACTGTTTTTCACTTTTCTTTAAAAACAAAGCCTCTGTTTGCCAAATGATGAATGCTAGTTATTGAAACCTGTTCTTTTTAATACATTGTCAACTCTAGTCTTGCAGGCATCTCTCCGAGAAGAAAAGAAGCTCCGTGTGGAAAATGCTAAACTGAAGAAAGAAATTGAAGGACTGAAACAGGAGCTAATTCAGGCAGAAATTCGAAATGGAGGTGGGAAAAAAAATCCTGTCCTCATACAACATAGATCTAGCTAGCAGAAAATATGATCAAAACTATCTTAATTCTTCCTGATTTTTATCTTTATGTATGTAACTCTATGCATTTCTTACAAATTCTGGATTTTCCCAGGTTCTGTGCCTATGACGAGTTACTTAATTCCAACATTTTAGTAAGCTGCAAGCCTATGCCAAATCTTAATCAGGCATGGAACTAGTTCTCTGTATGTTTTTGCACAGTACATTTCATAATAAACCCCGAATTTGACTGATGACAATGCCTCCTTATAATACCTTAGAAATTGCTGCATGTATAACACTTCTTGATACTCTGAATATTTACTCTAGCATGATTGAAAAACCCTATGGAAAATCAAGCCATAGTTCAAAGTACAGATGGGCATTGACTTATTAGAAAATCTGTGGTAATGTAAAATTAGAAACAACGCGTTTTGCATTTTTGATTCCATGCTTTAGTAAGACCAGCCTTTCATTGCACTGTTTTTCCTTCTTTGCACTTCTCTGTGTAGCTGGGTTCAGTTTGCACCATCGTTATATAATCCCTGTTAAAAAAGAAAGGTGAAAAAACAAAACTGAAGTGTTTCAGATCCTTCTTTAAAATTATTTCCAGAGAAAGCCTCTTCTGCCCTCAGCAGCTATTACTATTTTTACCCATGCTGTCAGTATTGTGAATTGGGTGAGATAGTATCCAGTGTAGCTGGCTGCTAGCATTCAACCATACTGAATGTTTTACTGGTAAAACAACAGATTCAGTCTTCAAAAAGACTAGCATTTTATAAATGCAGACAATTCTGTTTCTCCTTTTGGCATGAATAAAGCCCTTTCATGTGCTAAACCAAACCATTAGTTTATATTTCTCCATTGTCTGTTAGTCTGCTGCAGTTCTTGACAGGTATAGGATGTTTCACAGAACCTCTGTTACACTTGAGAGAGAAGTCTCAAGGAATACGATTTTTTTCCAAGATGAGAAAAGACTAGGAAATTAATATTTAGCTTGACGTACATCTTCCTTTATTTAGCTAGTTTATCTAAAAGGTAGTAGGATTAAATTCAGATCTTTTCTTTTGAAGTTAATTAGTGTATGTTAACTTTGACAGTATTATGTAGTTGAGTACAGAAATTAGATGGACACAACATGAAAAATATCACTTTAGATATTTTTTTGAAAATCTGAGAAACACGAAGTCCACAACTAGCAAGCAAAACAGCAAGCAAGTGGTTGTTGGTACAACCAATCTCAGGTTCAAATGATTTAAAGAAATTCTTTATACAAACATAATTCATGCAAATCGCTTTAGTGTTGAAGAGAGCAGGTATCAAAAAACACAGTGCAGTTCTTCAGGAAAGTTAATAAATGTCTGAAGTGTAAAAAGAAGCATGTATGCAGAGTGAAGAAATGTATAATAGTGACACTAGAAGGATTTGTCAAACAGTCACAGGTTGAGAGGGACCTAGAAAGATCATCTCGTTAACCTTTCTTGGTAAAGGGAGCCTAGATGATATTGTCTAGCACACTGATGATGCTTACCCAGTACCATGATTTGGTAAAAAGCCTTAATGAGATTCTTGAAGAGCAGAATATGGAAGGGAGGTGATTCTTCTGCTTTCATCTGGTGAGATTGATGATGAGATGGTGTTCAGAATTCTATATCAGCAGCTTAAAAAGAAATACGAAGGTAACATGCAGAATCTAGGGAAGGAAAGTGGGGAATCAGCAGGTTATTTTAGGGCTGCAGGTAATTCCTTAGGATGTGATTATTCAAATTCAGTTTCTTTAGTTACTCAGAAAAAAAAGTTGAGGAATGATCTGACTACAGTATAAAAATGATCTTATGCATAGCAAATTACAGAATAGTCTCCAGTATGACAATAGCTAGAAACTGAAACTACCAAACACAAATGAGAAATAACGAGTTAGTAGCAAAGATAACTAGATATTCAAATAAACTACAAAAAGACGTGGCGTTTGCTTATATGTTTTGTCGTATTTAGCACTTTTTCCCCTTTAAAAATGGGAAGGCATTGTTCTTAACTGATCAGAATAATCATATATACATTGTGAAATGTGTTTTGTAATGTTGTGCTTCACTAAGCAGTTGTGGTTTAGGTATTTAAACAAAATTTTAAGTTCTCTCTACTTTTTCATTTATGTTGGAAAATTAAAATGACATAGTGTTCAAAGTTCTGGTGCCCCTCAACTTTTGTGGTTTTGATTTTAGTAAAACAGATTGCTGTTCCTCCTGGTACAATCGTTTCTACAGCGTCATTTTCAGATGATGTTCCACAACCTACAGCAGTCACATCATCTCCTGGTTCCAAAAATCAAATTAAAGGTGAAGATGAAGAAAAGAAAAAGAAGGAAAAAGCAGAAAAAAGAGGTACTTCAGTTTCCTTAGCAGTGATATACAGTTAAGGCATTTAAATTATGCAAGTGCTTTTACATCAATTTAGGGACAGAAAAAAACAGTTTGTACAGCCACAGTAGGAAGAGTCATGTGCTAACACTTAAAACCTTAGAAGTACTTGGAGCTAATGAAGGCCATCAAGTAAGCTACAGATTCTTACTTAAATGGGATACGTGCCAACTTTTCTTTTAATGTGACTGAACTCCTTTATTAAAAAAAAAACCCACCCCACAAAAAAACCCAAAACCAAAAAACCCAAGACCCCCAACCTCCAAAACCTTGCAACAGAAAAAAGCAAAACCAAAACACACACACACACACACACACACACACAAAGGGAAGGGAAAAAAAAAAGCCATGTGGGGTGTGGAAGGAAATGGATACAAAGTTTAGAGACGTTTTTGGCAGACTGGATGGCTTTCTGTTCTGAGGCTTAGATTTTTTTTTTTTCTGCCAGGCCAAGTAGAAGGCATAGACCCGTTCAGCAAAATACCTTGCAAGCAATAGTAGCATAACATAATACTAAAGGAAGGGTGCTAAACTGCAGTTTTCTGAATCCTCTAAGTGTTTTTTTTTTTTCCTGGAAAATTCTTACAGGCAGTGAAGTTGCATCAGAATTGATCAGATACATCCATGTCAACACTGGTGAAATTGTGTGGCTAAGAGGAAGTGCTGGGTAGAGGACATCGACAGATAGCATAATCTGGTTTTGGCAACAGGGAAGAAATGTAGGAGGATATGTAGTTTTCCTAATGCCTTTCCTCCTGTTTTTCTTGTTTAGCTGTCTGTATTGACTTCTGTTTAACAAACTCCCTTAATAGAAGAAAGAAGGTGTTTATCACACTTGCACAAAAGTACAGGTGTCTATCTTGTAACTTACTCATGTTTTATAATCATTCTCTTATGCAAATTATTAGTTTGCTATGAAATGATTTGTACAGCTTTTCAGAGTTTGGATATTATGCTGATAGGGCACTGTATCTCTGATTTTTCTGGTGAGCTGTGTGCAGGCTTATAAGCTACTTCATTTTTTTGATGTACTTCAGCTTTTCACACATCAATATTCCACAGAGCTGTAAATATAAAAGCAGAGGCTACATGTCATATCAGTCAATTACTTCACATATTCAGTGGCTACAGAGCAAGTACTCAGTTTGTAAGGAAAAATAAAACTTTTCTTGTATTTCTCCTCATCTTGTATAAGTAGATTTAATTTGAAAAGCAATCTATTTGACTTCTTCCTTCAAGTGACTATATTTGGAAAAAGGTGAAATAGAGCGTGAACATTAAATAGAAGCTCTGAACAGGCTGTTTTTATAAAGTTTAATATCCATTGTAGGTATAGCATTTAAGAATCAGAGTAATCAATACGTAAAATTTGTTTTTTAGTCTTCAAATTGATGAAATTATGGAATATCTCAAATCCCTTTGCTTTCTGTCACCTATCTCATGTTTCCTCTGTGGTTATTCCCATGTTCTTTGTTCCACTCTTGCAAACTTCGTCTGTGAAACTTCTCTGGATATTGATTCTGGGCTGACTCTGACACTGGCTAGAGGAGTGCAGTTCTCTCCTTAGCTTGCGGCACTGAAATGGATGTTTCCCATGCATCTGTATATATGCTGTGTACAGACATGCTTTGCTGTGCTCTCTTCTTCCTTATTTGGTGACAGACTTCATTTCTCTAAAGTGAAATAACTAGCATGCTAGAAGCACGTGGTTTTTTTAACTCCAGACTATTGTAGAGAAATGTCATGAAGTGGAGAACAGTGTGGAATGATACCAAGGACAAAGTTGGGAGGCCTTTGATATAATCTTAGGTATTAAATATTAACTATTTTGACAGTATTTTTTCAGTTTCTCTTCAATTATTGTATATATGACTAGTTTTATTAGTCTATTTGTAGTCTATCTACAATTAGATTAATAAAACCCAGTCATAATCACTAGAGCTTTTTATTCATCATATATGAACTGTAATATTTTTGAAGAGCTATTGCTTATGTTAAAAAACATAATGCCTTTTTATTATTGAATATACTATTTAATTTCAACCATGTACTAGAGCAATGATAAACAAGTTAAATTGCGTGCTGTGACCACTTTTCCTTTTTTCCTCCCTAAAGAAGGGAGTTTAGTTTACATTAATATGTAAGCTGTCTTGGATGAAAGAATAACAGAATATGCTTATTTTAAATAAAGCACTTCTTAGACATTTCTTAATCCCCCAGAGATTGTAGTTGTTAAACAAATCTTGAATGCCTTTTAAACAGGACAATCTTATATACAAACTGGATGTAACTGGCTCATCTCAAAAGGAATATCTAAATAAGAAGCTGAGTATGGGGAGTGTTGCTTCACTGCTCTTTTATACTATGCAGTATATATGGGTGATGATAAAGCCTTGCATTGCCATGGGATAAAGACTCCACATGACTGGAACCTTGTAAGCCATGAACTTTCTCTCACACTAGTACATTTGGGAAGTGAAGAATGTTAGCCAAGATCATCTTGAAGGGTTACTTTGCAACTGTAACAGTACAGTTGGAGCGACTTAGCATTGTCCACTGTCAGAAGCACTAGTAACCTGATGACTTGTGATTGTCTAGTTTCCCTTTGCTGGTGAAACACCATGGCAAGACTTACTGGTAATTACTAATTATGAAAACAGTACTATTAGGTTTATTGATGTGGCCTTTGGAAGAGTGTATATGTCACTTACATACATGTTAGCTACACTTAAAAGTTTGGGATGACTTCACTTTACAAACAAGAAAATACCTCTGTCCGAAGGTGGTAGTTACTTGTAGTAACATTCTAAATTGAAGTGTGTATGGTGATTCTCCACTGGAAACCAGTAATAGAGGTGCTAACTCTTTACTCTTTATGAGATTGTAGATCACTTTCCCCTTGCAATAGTCATATATATTATTCATGCTTTTTTAAAAGTTTATTTCATGAACTAAACTTTTTTAATAGGTGAAAAGAAGGAGAAGAAACAGCAGCCAGCTGCTGGAAGTAGTGATGCAAAACCTGTAGATGTTTCTCGTCTGGATCTTCGTGTTGGCTGCATTATTACTGCTGAAAAGCATCCAGATGCAGACACTCTGTACGTTGAAGAAGTGGATGTTGGTGAAGGAAGCCCAAGGACTGTTGTCAGCGGTTTAGTGAAACATGTTCCTCTGGATCAGGTATTGACAAAATTATTTACTGATAGCTTTTCCTTTCTTAAGATCTTCCTCTGTTTAGAGGATGTGTTTACATTCTGCTAATTACAGTCATGAAAACAAAACCAAAATGCAAATGGAAGTAACGCTTAACACCATTTACCAGAAAAGAGGAGAAGTACCCTTACCCCAAATCAGTTCCTTTCTTCTTGCAGTGCTTCTATCCTGGGATCTTACTCTGACTCCTCTGTGATGCCATTGGTACACAGTGGGCTCCTAAACCAAACAGACTCTCCCTTTAGGTTTCCTAGTATAGTAGAGAACCCATAATAACTTTTTTGCTATCATCCAAACTTTTGAAACCTTTGCCTTCCAACTCTCTTTATAGCCCATTGATGTGTTTGACATGGACTAAAGCAAAGAGCATGTAAATTTAACTTGGCAGCGAGTGGCTTAAACAACAGTGGAATACAAAATGCATGTTTTTACTTTCCTGTCTGGAATAGAGTCTGCTTCTGTGCTTTTTTTTTTTAGTTGATATACTTCTGTGTTTGACATGCATGGTTTGTGTATGTCTTGGGAACGACCTAAGACTTCAAGATTACATTTTCCTTTCACACCTCTTCTAGAGGGTTAGTGGAAGGGAGGAATTGACTGAAGGCTGCTTCTAAATTCAAATACAAGCTTGGCAATTAAAGCAAATGTTGTATAGAGCAACTGCAAAACAGGTCATGAAGGAATTGATCTTAGTGTGGAAAAGCTACATTTTCTCAAATGCCTTTTCAATTCACGCCCTGTCCCCGTGGTAAGACTGCAAATGTAGGAGGCAACTAAAATTGTGATTTGTTTTTATGATACAGAAAGTTATTTAACTGAAAAAAATGACTGAACATAAAAGCTATTCTGCACTAATCACCTGATAGTGTCCAGTTACTGGATTTGCAGTGGGCAAAAATTCAAATTGTTCATTTTTAGCAGTCCACTCTCAAGAAAGTGTGTAGAAAAAACATCTTAAAAGCCTTTCTAAATAAATGTGTGAACATGAAGTGTATAGAATGCACCAGCAGTCACAGTCTTTTCTTTTTAACCTGCTTTCTGTCTGGAAAACATAATCCAAAGTACTCATTAACAGAGAATTAGGGATCATTCTTGGGAACAGTTTGTGTGTCTGGTTTTGGTTTTGGCAAGTCTATTAGTAAATTCTAAGGGGCAAGCTGCCATCTTTTTGTGGTTTTTGAAGTGTTCAAAAATGTGAAGGCCTGGCATGTGACTATTGCCATATATTTAAATAAAAATATATATTCAGGTCAAGTATAGACATAATTCACCAAAATTCAGCTATTTATGATTGTAGTGTTTGATGTGGTAATTTAGCAGTGTTTGAGGCTGTAGTATTTGTATCATCTGATTTTACTTTTGGTTAGGGAGCATAATGTGTATCTTCATTAACATCTCAGTATGCAGTGCAATTTATTTATGGGTGTGAGAACTTCTTGCATGCCCACTTTATATGTGGTACATCATGTTTTTGTGCACCACTGACGGATGCAAGTCAGAAGTTGCACCCTCAAGTATCACGTATAGATCGATACATGTGTCATCAGTAACAGGGATATGGAACTGAAGGATGAGGTGGACCATGCCAGTGCTGAGCTCTCAGCAACAGCTAGGGACAGTTGGAGAACATTCTGAAATGTCAGCAGGATTCGACAGCTTTTCTCCATTGCGTTTGGCTTTTTGAAGTGGAACTTGTGAGTTCTTCTAGCATCAATACCTGTTTCAGGCAATCATTCTTGAAATTCGGACTATTCTCAAATGTTGGTTTTTTTACCTCCTGAGATCCCCTTTAGCTTAAGAGATCCTCATGTCAGTGATCAGAAGTGAAGGACAAGAATGCAGAGTATGTATCTTAAACCTAGGAAGAAAAGGCCACCATCAGCCTCCAGAAACACCACCCTACAACCATATTTTGTGAGAGGACATGTTACAGCTGTATCTGTTATGAACGATATAGTCTCGTTTTTATAGCAGAAACTTTTTCTTTCTGCTTAAGTGACTTAATCTTTTTTTGTTCAGGATCATTGTTTGAGGGTTAGCGTTGTCCACCCAGGGATTAGCAAATGGTACTGGAATTTGTATTTCTTTTTCTTAGAATGGTAATTATATTCTTTATACATACTCTTGATCTTCTAATTTTCTTTGTCAAGTCTACAGGGAAAACATGTTTCTATAAATCATAAAGAACAGGGACTACAGCATGACTGTAAACTTATTACACATTCTGTGTAATATAAGACACTTCTTAAAGCAAACCACTTTTTTCCTCTGCTTTTATAGCATTATGCTTCAAGGCTGTATTAAATGCTGCTCTGTTTCTTTTCAGATATGAAACAAATAGGAATATCTATGTAACCAAGCTTGTGACTTGTAAATTATGTTCACTGGCAAACTTAAGATCCAGACAAGCATGTAATAAATTGAGGAGGACTTTTTGTTGCTGTTGGCATTGCAACTCATTCTGGTTTTAAAGCAATCAGTGTGTTGGTTTTAACATATTCACTAGCTGTTGCAGTCTGTCACGGTGTCTGATTTTGAGATATAGAGGGGTAGTTAGTTGATAATTAGTTATACAGGCAACTTCAAGGATTACCTGAGAAAAAGAGCAATTTAACACTTGTGCCTCAAGGGTAAGGTTGTGGTTTTTCTGTACAGTAAATTTCAGGATGAACTTTTCCTTGGTTTAGTTTCTTTGCTTCCTTTCTGTACACACCCCCCCCCCCCCCCCCCCAAGCTTCATTCTACCAGCATGTTAGGAAGATGCATTGTTTTATTCTGAATGTGAAGTAGCTATGTGTCCAACCATAGAAACTGTAGCAACTAACATTTGTGCTGAAACTAAATCAGTTTCTCACTGGTTGAATTGTCAGTTTTGAAGTTCGTGGATTTCTGAAACAGAAGGATTGGCTCTTTGGAAGGCCAGCAGAGGTTGTTACTCTTTCAAGGAGATAACATTTAAATTTCCTTTGCTTATTCTCAGCTCATTTATGTATCAAACACGTCAAGCTTTATGAGTTTCCTGTAGACATAGAATTGTTTCTGTTTGTGTCCTTTTAAGTGTCAGGAAAGTATATGTCAGGAAAATCCCTGATTTATTTTTACAGTTACTTACGAAAAACTAGATTGTTTCTTTTGTTCCTCTAACTTACGGGGTTGCAGAGAGTAGCCGTCAGTAGAATTACTGGATTTGACTCTTTGTAGTGTTTTGACACATTTCGGGGTTTTATTTATCATTTACTGTAAAAAAATCTCCTAAGAGCAATGCAGATAGAATGATACCCAAACATCAGATTACTTGATGGTTTGTAAGCAATTTTTTTGCACTTATTATGCATGAATACAGAGGGATCAACTATTGTGATTGAAGCCCTGTTTTCTGGAAACATTACAGTAAGTCCTTTCTATAAAAATTAACACAACCAATTTAAATAAAACCCCCAAACCTAAAATCTTTTGCATTGTTAGGAAGTATATATTTAGGTCTAGTTTCTTTTTTTCTCTATACTTAGGGAACTGTCCTTTATCTGAAAACAGTTTAAAAATGGAGCCATTTATAATAAAAAGGGAAAAAAAACAATCCTTGAAATAGCAATGTTCTGGTTTTGGCTGCCCATCTTGGGATGGATTTTTCTTTTTGTTTTATAAAAATATTTATTCAACCTTGTGAGTTTTCTTACCACTTATTTGTGAAATCAATGCCCATATCTTAGTATTAGAGCAGTGTTTCAAAAGCATTTGAAGATACTTTCTAGTGAAAACTTTAATTTTGTAGTAGTCATCAACTTATACAGAAGTCTCATGCAATATATATAAACATTTGGGCCACTGTGAGTGGTGAGAAAATGATGTGATGCTAGTCTGTTTTTCTTTCCTGTTAGCTTGACGGTGATCTCATTTCTGTATTAACGCAGCCTGGTTTTGTCAATTGTATAATCTGTAATAAAAAAGCAATGCTCTGAAGTCTAGAATTTTTTCCAGTTAGCCAAAACTAAAGTTGAGTGCCAAATGCAGAAATCTTGTTTCTTTTATTCTGTATCTCCATTTGCTAATTGTTATTCAGTGGTAGATAATGTCTACAACTTGCATTTTAGAGTCACTGACATTTTACAGCCATTTCTTGTGTTTTGGGCAATTTATATTGCTAGCAATAACTTAAGAAATTTTCAGTCAATGGACTGCCTTGAAACTTATGCAAGATCAACTTTTCATTATAACTGCTTAATTTTGGAGATATATATTTTTGCTTTTTAAAATTTTCTACTTGGAAAATATGCAGCATTTGGAATACTTGATCATATGAGTTTTATTAAATACTAATCCTGCAGCTTTGTTTAAAGTTTATATTGTAATGTACAAAGACTGAAATTTAGAAATAGGACTTTATATATATGTGCACTAGGAGTATGGGAATTAAGACTTCCTTACTTCCTGTCCATTTCTTAAGAATGGTCTGGGTTTCATTTTTATTCAGTTTGAAAGTGTGGTTTGTTTCCTAGGCTGAAGCATGGCAGTTTCCCCTGACAAAGTATGTTTTCTCTGATTTCCTGTTGTATTTTCATGAAAAATAAAACAACAAAGAAAGAAACCTAGTTTTACAGTTTTGCTCTAACAAATTGCAGTGCACAGTATATAAAGCCATTTTCAGTGCTTAAAAAAAAATCAAAGCATTAGGGTTAAATAAGGTACAATTTAAGATTGAAGTGAATTAATTATGTAAAACACATGTGTGCTTCCAGTGCTCAGTTTGAAATTTTTATCTATGACCTAGCCTAATTTGTAGAGTGTGTTTTCTTGTTATTAATATTATTATTAAATTAAAATTGTTTGGCTAATAGTGCCATATTGAAAGTGGACTCAAGTGGAAATTTAGAATAAGTAAAGATGAAATGCGGGTGAAATGCATCTCCTGGTTTTTGGATTTCTGAATTGCACGTTTTGTATTTCTATGCTAAGTGTGTCCCAGTTCAGCATTTATTCCATTATTCACTGCCCAACTCTTAAGTGGTTTAAATGTTGTTTGGTACTGATGTGCAGGCATTAAAATTGTGCATCTGTTACTGTATGCTTCTCTTGCCCATGTTATGGTCTCTTCATTGTAATTCTTTTGTTATAATGAAATAATGAAAGTCCCCAAAAGCATGTGGCATTTAAGTACTCATATCCTTCTGTGTTCTTACCCCAAGATGCAGAACCGGATGGCAATACTACTCTGTAACTTGAAGCCTGCAAAGATGAGAGGGGTAGTATCTCAAGCAATGGTGATGTGTGCCAGCTCCCCAGAAAAAGTGGAAATTCTGGCTCCCCCAGCTGGGGCAGCACCTGGGGATAGAATCACTTTTGAAGGTTTTCCTGGTAAGTAGGTATTGGGGAAATTGGAGGAAAAAGGTATGCCATGGTGACCTCAGTGTTGAAGCAGATAATGGATTTTGAAGTTGGTTGCATTTTTTGATGAAATTTTCTGAATTAGTTATATTCAAACTTTTTTGTTATTAGCATGCTAAGACTCTGTAAAATTGAAAAATACAGGGAAGTAACTGTAACTTGAAAAAGTTGTATAGTACTTTAATATAAAATTACCCACATTTCTAAGTCTTGATAAATATTTTTGTTTCTGAATTGTATGGACAAATGTATTTGCACTTTGCAAGTTACAGTAAGCAAATGTAAAGCATCTTTCCCAGTGTCTCAGTGTAAGTCATGAAGTAATAAGTTCCTGATTCCAGCTCCTTCCTCTAATTAAAGTGTTTGTTTTGAGGAGAAGGAGGGGATGGAGAGGATTGGAGGGTGGAAATCTCCTATTTATGAGAGGAACCTATAATATTCAAAACACCAGGGGTTTTTTGTTTGCTTGTCTGGGAGGAAATGGCTTTTTGGGTCTCCAAAGACAGACATTGGACTACTTACCACTTAATTAAATCAATAAATCCATATTTTTTTCAGAATATAAATAATAAAATAATCACATTTAAACCTTCTCAAAGATAATTTTTCATCCATTTTCCCACTTCCTCTACCTTCCACTCATCTTTGAAAATTATTAGTTTCTGACCCTGCATATTGGGAATTCAAATAAGCATCACAAATGTAACCTGTTGGTGAATGCTTCCCTCCTACCCAAATACCAGTTCATTAGTCTCACAGGCTGAAAGGAATATGGAGATTCAGCTTCTCCTGTTGCTGTCTTTGTTAGTACTGTAATTTTGTTATCTCTATCATGGCTTTAAGTGTTTGTCATCAGGAGATGTTGGTCCATTATGATCCTAGTAAGAAAGGCACTCAGACTGTAAAGTATCATTTAAAATGCTATTTATTAGAGCTGATGCTGAAAAGAGAGAATAGTATAAATAATGTTGCATCGCACAGATGATGGGAACCCCAAGGTGGTGCAACATCAAAAAGGCTGCTAGTCCATGTGCATTATGCTGTGCACTCCCTGTCCATAGAAGAGATTCCCCCCTTTTGGTCATTCAAGCTACTGTTGTATTTTCTTACTCATTTCGACTGTCAAACAGAAAGGAAGTTCTCTTGAGAACTTGATGCTGCACAGTGTTCCATAAAGGTGAGGACACACAGATGGCTCAAATCCCTGGTACCACACAGGAGCTGCCCGCATGCTTCTCTGTTACAATCAGCTGGCTAGGTTTATCCTGCCAGCTGCAGGTTATCCTGCACAGCACAAGCCTAGACCTGCTCAGGTCGACTGTTGTGTGGATTACTGAGTTCTCGATGAACAGTTGTCTTCTGGTCAGGATCACTGCATCACTTTATCTTAAGAAAAAGTGGTCTAACTCCCAGTATTTCCCATATTGGGTGGAGTTGTACGTGTATGCATTTATCAACAAAATTCAGGATGAGTTTGTTGCTGAAAAGTTGGCTTTCACATGTGAGAAAATGGTGTAGCTTTCTGTTTTCTACATAGAAATATATTAACCTCTTTAAACTATTGGACCTCTGACTATTTCTAGCTGTACAGCAGTGTTTTTATTTATGAACCTCTTGGCAAGCGCTATGCTTAAACATATTTGCATGAAATACCTTTCATAAACATATATGTATATAGCTATTTTTATATTTCATGATTGAAACTGTTATGCTCTAAAAAATATGTCTGTATTTTGGTTGGCATATGATAAAGGAAGCAGTGGTCTATCTAGGTGGTTTTGAAACAGAAGGAAAGTTCAGTTTGCTGTGATTTAATGCTCTGAAAATATTTTAAAATAATACTGTGTTTAACAAGGAAATCACTCTTGCAGCATTTTTTTCATGTTTAGTTTTCTGCATTAAAAATATACAAAGCTTGCTAGTTGAGATGCAGAATTGGTAAGCTGTACTGAAATCTGAAAGACTTCAGCAACTTCATTGACTAAATTGTAGAATACTCACTCATAACTTCTAGTAGTTATCACATATCCGTGAGTAAAGATAGATTAAATGTTGGATGTGTGACCTCTGTTACATGCAAGGATACACTCATTGCTTTCTGTTGCTGTGGAAATGGATGTGCAAGAGAGAGCACAAGCTGTAGAGTAAACCCTTCTAGTGCGTAAGCCCTGCAAAGTGATATACAAGTCAGCCTGGGCGTGTGGCTTTTTTTGAGAGGTGGAGAGTCTTTTTTGTTGTTTTTTTGTCTAAGGCATAACCTTACTCCAAACTTACATCTCAAGTAACTTCATATACCTGGCATTTGAAAATAATGTGAGAGCTGGAGGTAGTGCTGTTCTCTGGTAGCCAGCCTATCTATTCTTGCACATGACCAATGAGGTAAATTTTATCAAAATAATTAAACTATTTAACTCCAGGTTTTTTATAGTTGTAAAAAGCTTTTCCTAGAGCCAGTAGTAGAAATGTTTGTTTTAGAAATATTCCCAGGTGTTAATGTATACTGATACTCTGTTGACATTTTGATTCTTAGAAGCCATAGAATAAGCTAAAGGTGGTGAAAAGTTGTACTAGTTCTAAAGTTAAGAACTGCAGTCTGTGATACAAGGTATTGTATGCTTTGTGTCAGCTTCCTTCTGACAGGGAGCCAGAGACATGGAGCTCTAATAAGTGCCAAATAAAGGCTTTCACAACCCCTTTGAAAAGCATATATATTCAGAGACTAAGATTGTTGCCATTTACCTTCTTGTCCAAGTGATTAACAACTTTTGGTGGGTTTTTTTCTTTTTCTCCTTTTTAAACACCTGTTTGGGGTGTTTGCTTATTTGTTTTTATTCCTGAGTGGGGGAAACTCACTGGGAGACTGGAAGACTGTTTCTCAATTTTGAATGGGGTTGTATGTATCTTTGTGATGGTTTAGCCCCTGCCGGGGTCTGAGACCACGCGGCCGCTGCCCCTCCCCCACAAAGGGAGTGAAATACAAAGCCCCGAGACTGAGATAAGGAAAGGTTTAATACAAAAGTGCAACAGCAACACAACAAACAACAACAATGACAATAACAGTAATAGTGATAACAATGAACAGAGCAAAATATATACTGATACAGCAGTGAGAGAACCGGCTGCGCCAACCCACGCGATCACCGATTCTTCCTGCGCTCGCGCCAGGATGTGACGTCAGCATGATATATGAATAACCCGGCTAGAGCTTCCTCCCCACTGCTGGGGAAACTTAACCCTATCCTGGCTAAACCAGGACAATCTTTTACTCACCTTTTTTGTGTTAAAATCTCACATGCTTCTTAGCTGCTGTCTCCTCAAAGGCAACCTGGCACTTCACTGATACTGTTATCAGGAGGGTAGAGTCCTTGCTATGTCAGATGTCATTTAATGTCAGTGCTGAATTGTAACCATTTATGTTCTGACTCAGTTTTTTTTAAAGAGTAAATTTAAAGCGTAAAGATTCATTTTGAGTCCTTGTAATTAAAATAGAAAGGACAGCTGGGTTTTATTTTAGTTTGATGTATGAAAGCCTGTGAAGCAACAGAAGCAGCGGCAGCAACAATAAAGTGACTCTAAAACACACACAGCTGTCTACCAAGCAGCTTGGTATCAAGTTATTTTTAAGCCTTCTCTCTCCCCATACAAAATATTCATAAGATGCAGGCTAATCTTCCTTGGTAATTTTAGTCAAAGTAAACAAATGGTATCTTGATTCAGACTGATTGAACTTTTTTGTTCAGAAACTTGAGAATTTTCCTAGAATCATATTGAGTGTCCTAGAGGAGTGATTTGATAAGGAATGCTGTTGTCTGGAGGAGTGTTCTTTTTGTTTGTTTATTTGATGTTGTTGCCTTTAGGAGAACTTTAGCACCGTTACATATTCCAATACACAAATCTTCAAGATCTTTTGGGCCTTTTTTGTATTAAGAACTTCATAAAATTTCTATCCACCTTCAGTGGAAAAGGACTGATTTATGAACCCTAGAAAGATTGTTCCATTGCATATCTGTAAATTACTCCTACACAGTAATTGCCATAAGACAGCAATAATTCTTGGAGTTTTCACAGCTAATGGTGAAATTTTCTTTCTAGTAGCAGTATAATTGATGTTTTGACAAAACTCTTCAGTGCAAAAATGCCACAGGAAGCACAAACCTGTTAGTTATGTTATATAATTAGGTAATCATTCTGGTCTAAGAATCCTTGGCAATAACCATCTCTTTTTAGAAAATAAGTGCTAAAACTGGAGTGCGGTGGTTAGTCTGTATTTAACAGGTTTCTGTAGTCAAAGCTTTGGTGTATGGATGCTTTCCTTCAGTTGCATAGTTATAATCCACAGTGGGCTAAGTGTTGTTAACTTTTTGTGAGGTCACACATCACCACATCTTTTTGCCCTTTCTTGCGCTGAGATATATTCTTTCAGTTGTTACTGAGCTGTTACAATGTGGAGAGGTTTCTTGCTTATTATAAGAATTTATTTTGTAATATTTAAACTGCTAGACTGAATGACATGTTTAAGAATATTTAGGACCTCTTATTTTATGTTCTTTTTATGTAAAGAGTGGGAAGCTCATTAAACCATTACACAAGTTTAAATTTTTTTTTATAGAAACCCTTCTAAAGAATATTTTCTGGGAAGAAGGAATGCAATGAGGAGAAGTCATAGGAAAATGCACAGCCTAAAGCTCTGGTAGTATTTAAAATTGGTGCCTATGCTAATCTAATATGAGCTCACCACAGATCCCAAGGGAGCTTGATGCAGGATTCCAAAGAAACTTATTAACATCCAAAGCATGTTTTTTATAATAAAACTCAGGGGTTTTTTCTTACTGAAAAAATTCACTTGCTTTTAATATTTGAGGAGGGGGAAGGAAATGCACAATGGATCATTCAACATTCTGTTTAATGATTTTATTAGTTCGTATGCATTCACTTTGGTCTAAATCCAAGTCTGTTTTTGTTCATGAACTTGAGCATTGAACAGGATTTTTATTTTTGTGAAAATGTGCAATTAGCTCAAAATGTTTAATTTATTAATGGTATTACTGGTTTTTTCTTTTAAATATGAAGTGCACTGTGGTTGTGAAATAACTCGACTGCATTATTGAATCTTGCTCTGGCAAGGCTAGCCTACTTAACAGAGAAATCTGTCCAGTTCTGCTTCTCTTACGCAGTTATAGCATCCACAGAAGTTAGACCTGTCTACAGGCAGAAGTAACTTACTTCTGCAAGCATTGAAAATGTGAGTAGATTGAACCATTGAAAACAAGTAAAGAAGAAAAACAACAGGGCAAGCTGGAATGAGAGTAGTTCATTTAACCTCCTGTTGGTCAGCCAGTCAGGAATACACTAAGCAGTAATGAATTTCAACCAGCCACTAGAAACACATATGTTAAAATCCCTGTAGCCTTACGGTTTTTCTTCCTGAACCTTTGGGGACACTGAGTAGTGGAAGATGAGAGTACTTGATATTCTGCTCACTTGCAGAACTCCTCATTTTACTTTAGGAACTCCTAGCTCCTCTGAGAGGATCTCAGAGAGGATATATCATTTACTAGGATTTGGTTTTTGATTCTTGCTTTGTTCTGGAACTTAAGATATTAATAGTTGGGCAGAATGGTGCCAGTATGGCACTCCAAGCAAGTAAAAAATATATATAGTGTATCAACAGTTGAACAGAATGGAATCCCTTTCAGTGTTCAGACGTGCTCTAGTTATATTTAAAACAAGTCTTGGGGTTTTTTTATTTGTCCTGCCTGTGTTACACATAAGAGGTCAAGAGCACCCAACAGCATTATGATTAAATAACTTTTTAAATGAAATCTTTTTTTCTTTAAGAGAATCTGCATTGTATTAGAATTTAGAGATTAAATTTACCTGACCTTTGAACAGAAAATAATTATATAGCGAATTGATTGTCTTGCTCTATCTAGATGTCAGCAGGCAGCAGTTTATTCAGTATCTTTACAGCAAGAGCTTATTTAGCTTAGTTGTTTTGTTCCTACACTTTGCATTTCATGCCTATTTAAAAATAGGAAGAATATGACTCCAAAATACTTCACTATTATTCTATGTAATTTGTTAACAGTTTTTCAAAACATAAGTAGTAGAAACCTGCATTTTGTGGTCATTAGAGATCCTTAAATAGTCAGATTTGCTAATGTACTTAGACTGTCAATATGTCTAAGGCATAGGTAACTTATCATGGTGTACACATAGAAACAGGGAACTGAGACTTAGAGACTAAGGCCATAATTACTGAAGTAAAAGGTGACCTCTAATGCTTCTGTTATTTTAGGCACCAGAGCATGTCATCAAATAGTGCAAAAAGTAGCAGAATGGTGTTGAATGGTCGGGGCTAAAATTGTATGTCAGTATCCTAATTTTGGGCTACTCTTGTCTAAGTTCAATGTTTCTCAACTGTAAGGGCACCTGCCAAATTCACTTAATATTAACTGTTTATAAAAATTCATTAATTCCTAAACTTAAGATGCCAACAAACCTGTGTCTTGGTGAGTAGTGTATTTCTGTGGTCCACATCTACTTAATTCTTAGGAATCCTTTTGGTCTCTAGTAAATTTTGTAAACCAACAGCTAGCAACGGTTTGATTTCTTCCTTTTGACAGTATTTGTGGTCTGTTATTTATAACCTTTTTTTCCCCTGAAAGATCAGCATTTTGAGAAACACTCTGGAGACATTTCCTAGGGAATCCCTAATTCCAGTTAGTTTTCATTTTTAGAATTGCATGTAATGTTTTTTTTCCCTTAAAAGTGTGTGCAGTGATCCTATGTGGGCTGTCACAGATATGTACATGCTCTGCCTCCTGTGTTGTGTGCTATTAGGTTATTCTTTGTTTTGAAACAGGAGATCCTGAAAAGGAACTTAATCCCAAGAAGAAGATTTGGGAGCAAATCCAACCTGATCTTCATACCAATGACCAGTGTGTTGCTACGTACAAAGGAGTTCCATTTGAAGTGAAAGGAAAAGGAGTCTGCAGGGCAGAGACCATGGCAAACAGCGGAATTAAATAAATAAATAGTTATTAGAAGCTTTTTCAGACATTGAAATGGGAAGTAATGCAAGCACAATAAAAAACATGAATATTATTACCCCTCTGAAATGCGTGGCTAATACCTTTTTTGTTTGACTCCTCTTCCAGAGGTACAGAATGTGTTGGGTCTCCAATAGTTTCACAATTCACTCATTCACCATGCTTACTGTCCTTTGAGGTTAAGTGTTGTCAAGAGTCATTAACCACTCAGTGCTCAAGACGATTAAACCAAGGCTTGTTCATGGTAGAACTACAGGCAGGCAAGCATATTTTCTGGACAGCTAAAAGGTTTAGAGGATCTATGGAGCTAGGGCATCTCAATAAGGAAAAATTTCTGCCATGTTCCTTGTGTGCTAACTGCTCTTTAAGAGGTGCAGGAGTAGCAGTTGGTCAGTGAAGACCACAATTGTCTTTATTCTTTTAGTCACCTTTTAATAGTTTTTCTCCTCCTCTTCCAAGCAGTTTTCAGATATAAGTCTCTGCAACTTGGCTGTGTTGTCTCAGTAGTCTGCAGACAGTTGTAATAGAAAGATTAAACTATGGCCCTTTATGCCTTAAGATATACAAATGGACATACTTTCATGTCCCACAGTGAAGCTGTTATAATGTCAGTAAGATCAAAGCTGGCACTTTGCTAAAATAGTTCTTTATCTACTCCACCTAGATATTTCCTTCCAAATGATAGATAGTACTAAGAAAGAATGTACAGCAAATATATTGCCAGAGCTGGTCAAATACTACCCAAAAAAACCTCGTTTCCCATGCACCAACAGGTATAAAATGAATTGATTTTTTGTTTTAATGTACTTTTATGCAATTATATACAAAAGATGCTTTGGTTTTAACAGAAATAGCTTCTTTAGGTTTTACAGTTAGATTTATTCCATAATAATGTAGTACAAGTAGTCATCGTTGATATCATAAGAGCCTCAAATTACTACTTTTAATTCCTGCCTTTTAATAATCTGAAAATAACTATTTTAGATCAATTTACAATAAAACTTTTAAGTAACTATTTTGAGATACTTCAGATATTTTGGCATATGATACTTAACTAACTGGTTACTCTCTAACCACTGAAACAGTAAGCGCTTTTTTTAGCCACTGAAATAAAAGTAACTTATCCACTCTGAATTTTGCAGGCTTTGAACTTCATCCAGTAAACTGGGAGAGAAAAAAAAATGACAATGGTATAAAATTAAAAGGAACAGGCACAAAAGAAGAGATGAACAGATTTCTTTTTCAAATGTTTTGTATGTGCCTATAAACTGTGTTAATTTTTCATGCATCTGGGAACAAGCAGTAGTAATTAGTTCTTTTAAATGTGCTGAATAGCGTTCAGCATATGGGAACTATTTTATCTGCCGTATAAACTACATATCCAATAATGTCTTTATTGAACAAAATTCTTGAAGTTCAAAACCTCAATTCTAACTAATCCTGAATCAAGGTAAAGAAATATTTTTACAGTAGATAAAATTTAGCTTTTGATACTGGAAAGCTCTTTACAAACTTCGGAATTCAGAGGAACTTCTGACAGCTTGAAGAATTGGGCAAAGAGGCTTCCTTACAGTCTGAACTCATGTGCGTTTTTTAATTTTTTCTTTTTTTCTCACAGATCTCATAAAATCTCATTTGTGACTACATACACACATAATAGGATTGTGATTTAGAGCACTAACTTGTTCTGATTTTGTGGTTGAAGCTAGGATTCTCAGTGCAGTAGTGTGAAGTACTCCGTAAAAGACAAGTAGTTTGGTAATCTAAAGAGATATTTCCAACTGTGTGTTCAAAAGTATTTAGTATGGATATGGAATTTTCCAGTTGATGGCTTCTACTCTTCTATTAAATGTTACCTACCATAGAAAATAGACAAATGAGCATCTGAAAGCTAATTTTATTCCTTGCTGTGTTTAAGTAGAAGCACTTGATAATTATTTTGTCTTATAAAATTCAAGAGCTTTCTTAAGACAATAGCTCTTTCCTCTTTAATTATGCTCTTCTGGTTGTCTAGGAAAATGTATTTATGTTGTACTGAGCTCAGAAGCGATAACAAGGTACTTGAGGCACTGTGCAAGTATGCTTCCTCACTGAATCCAGCCTCTTCTGCCTTGTCTGCATGAGTAAGTAGAACTGCAGTGAAATTCTTCCATGTGGGACCCAGAAGTTCCTGTAATGAAAAACAAATCTTAAATAGTTATCTTTTCTTGTTCCTTTTCCTCACTCCCACCTCATATACTTATGCATTAACAGACCAGTTATATGTTCTTTTCCTGGCAGTAATCCAATTCATGCTATCTGAGTTGCTGAAATTTCTGGGGTTTTTCACCTTCCCAAGACATTGACATCCACTTTCAGTGGAATTATGTGGTCGTGCAGTACTAGCAGTTCTCTGTTCTCTTACTACAGATGTTAATAGAATTTCTCCAGTTAAAAAATGGCTGTGTAAATAAGGAAAAACGGTTGTTTAGCTATGTCACGCATTAGTTTGCATCAGTAATTTCCACATATCTGTATTTCTACACTTTTTACAGCTCTTTGAAATGTTTTTTAAAAAATCACCGAATAATCTTGTGTTGAAAAAATTAGTGATGAATTTTTGTGTAACACCAACTGCAATTCCAGCTGTATACCATAAAACTGAACTATTCTCAGCAATTCCAGAAAAACACAAACCAAATGCATCAACCTAAGTGATGGGCCAAAAAGTTTGTCTTTAACTGCTGTGGTTCATCTGATGGAGGGGAATGGAGAGAGAAAGCAAGCTACTTTTTTGTCAATGAGTACAGAAAGTTTTAATGTGAATAAGAGATTGGTCTTTCATTTACAGATATAAATGAAATTACAACTTCAGTACAATCAT
Source organism: Strix aluco (assembly GCF_031877795.1). Lineage (NCBI taxonomy): Eukaryota > Metazoa > Chordata > Aves > Strigiformes > Strigidae > Strix > Strix aluco. The sequence continues at coordinate 57,962,358 of NC_133934.1, forward strand.
GCTAACTCCTGTGTATGACAAGAAGCCCACTTTGGTAATAAAGTCCACTTTGCAATGATCTTAACTCTGTAACCTAAATACCAAGGTGTATAAAACTGCTTTAAACAGTATCTTTCTACTTCCAAGATAAGCAGGAGTTAGAAAAACCTGTTGTAATGATAGTGATTAATCTGTTTTAGACACCAGGGATGAAAAGAGCACTAAACGTGTACAAAATTTTGGCATAAGATGTCTAAGGAAGTGTTGGGTTATCAGTTTTGGAGAGAGAGGATAGTGCATTTATTTGCAGAGGACTCAAAGTCAGTGCTAATGTTAGTTCTGAAATCAGTATCTGCCACTCTCTCAATTTATTAGGCTATGTTACTGAAATAAAAAAATCCAGAGATATTTAAATGCCAGTAGTCTTCTACTGATATGCCATCTTCATTGATACACCATCCCTAATTTGCAGATGATCATTGTGAAAACTCCTGACTGCTAAAGGTAGCCTTCACGCTAATCTCTTCTTGGAATGACATACTGAAATATAACCATTACTGTTCACTGGCACCCAGGCAGCTGTACTGCCCTCTTAGTTTGTGACGGATGAAATCACAGCATCTGGTCTTTTTTTAAGGGGAAAATAACTAAAAAGCCAACCATTATATAAGCTGAGAGCCAGTTGTAATCATGAAACAAAAGTGTTCCTTTCTCATTTTTTTTAAACATGCTTTATTTCTGTTCCAGTAGGGGCTTTAAAGGTCCATTTGAAGAGAAAAGGCATGGTGGCATCTAATGCTTTTAATGCCCACTTGGACTTGATTCAAAACAGTCTCAAACTAGAAGCATGATTATTTTTCATTGGCTTAGAATAAAAATATTTTGAATAAATACTGCTTTCTCTTAAATACCTTGAAGTATAGAGAGATGAACTGCATAAGGAAAAAGGGTAACACCAAAAAAAAATATGTGTGAACTGACAATGTGCAAGAGTTGAAATTGGAACCAACTCTCAAACTACCAGAAATGTGAGGAGTAGCCTACAATAGAGTAATCAGAAAGAAAGGGAGAGCAAATCAAATACATTTTGAAAGCTGTTTTTCTATCTAGATATTTATATAGTTTTATATTTTTAGCTACATATGCATTATATATTCAGATAATATCAGTTACAGCAGGTGATAAGTCTTGATGGACCAGGAAGTCCCTTCCAGTCCTAAAGATTTTTAGAAAGTTCATTAGTGTAAGAAAAATGCAAAGTGTAATGTGCAGACTTTAGCAATAACAGAAACCCTTTGTTTCTTCGTAAATCGTACAAACCTGGTTCATCTGATCAAATAAATAAACTAAGATATCTGCTTGCTGGTTTTTTTTTTTTTATTTCTTTGTTTTTCCTTCTTCTCCAAAGATACGAATGAATGGCAATGAAAAAATCTACAACTGAAAAGCAAGCCATTCCTTTTCAGTGTATCTTCCCACATATCTTGCCTACTTGCAGAAAAAAATTTTCCCCCAGGATCTTCAAAATATTTGCTTCAATGCTAGAAATTTTCCTTAGCCAGAGTACATTTATGGTAACTTTCTAGTTATTTTCTCTTGAACAGATAACAGCGTAGTGACAGTGCAGGACAAGCATCCTTGTCCCAGGTCAGTCATTTTCTGTGTGGTTTTGGACCTGTTGCTCTCTGCTTTGGTCCTATACAGAGCATGGGAGAGTGAGGTAACCTGACTTTTGCTTGCTTTAAATAGCATTCCTCTTCAACAAGCTAGATCTGTCATGATAGAGCATTAACTATAATTTCTGAGAGAAAAGCTTACTTTGATAGGTAAATTTCGTTCCTAAATTCCTTTGGGCTGAGCTCATGTACAAAAGAGAGCAGTTCTGCCTGTCTCTTCTCAGGTTTAATAGGGTAAGTGTAGCTATAGTGTATGGTGTTGGAGTTGTGTATGGCATGTTTCAACTGCTGGACTGGGAAGTGTTCCAGTTTTCAGCTGCACTTCTGTTTCACTTTTGCAGTCAACACTTGCATGGCTTTTGACACCTGAAGACAAAAGAGGTGCCATCAGGGCAGAAACTTCTATTTATTTATTTGTTACCTGGATGAACTGAATTATGTGATCACTTTCATCTGGACACAGCGGCAAGTCAGCCCTCAGGACCAAGAGAGCTAGATGCAGGCCTTCCTCCCCGAAGTGGTGAGCCAGGGCAGATCTCACTGTGTCTCTCACCTGCTCTTCGCTCAGAGCACTGTGAGGGTAGCTCGGAGTGTCAAGTACTTGAACGCGGAGAGCTAGCTCACAGCCATTTCTTCGTATAATCCCCAAAATGCGGCTGCTGTGTCCAAGACTGCAGCGTGTAGTTACAGAGCTTGGGGAGAGATGACTCTCAAAGTCTGCGCTGCCCAGCAGGCTGTTCCCAAGAGCACTTTTGCCAGTCTGAGTTCTTCCAAGGACAACAAGGTTGATGGTCATCTCATTGCTGTCTGCCATTGTCTATGTTTTAACCACAAACCTGTCACTAAGTGAAGAACAAATAACATGAGCCATTTTCGGTAACTTAAAAACCAGCAAAAATTGCTAAATTCACTGTCTTTTGAGTGTCCTTCCCTTCCTGAAATGTTTTAAGGAGTGTGTGGTGTAGGTAGACATTCAGTACAGCACATATACCTCTGTCTGATCCCAGGACAGATCTTTGCTGTCCTTCCCCGTCTGCTCCTAGGAAATAACAAGTCCCCATGGAAGGTGTCACAGGTAGAAGAGCAACCTAACAGGGTGCACTCCTACACTGGCAGAAACTGAAGAGCTGGGAAACAATCAGATGTGAGAAGAGTTTCAGCAACAAGTAGAGCAGATAAAGCTAATGAGAGACAACAGAAAAGTGAGGGGAGGGGAGGGAAGGGAGGAGTTGGGAAACAACCATGGAAAACGGCATGGGTAAGCGGGGAGAGTAGGTTATGAAAAGGAGGAAAACTATGGGAGGAAGAAGAGAATGGTGACAAATACGCACTGCAGTTATTAAGTGACCATATTTCAGGAAGTGAATCTTGTTTTTAGGAAAAAAATGGATAGTCAGGGAGGAGTAGCTTTTAAAGGAGCACTTCTTCACAGCAGAGAACAGCTTAGAACACATCTTTCATCAGCTACCACTAAAGTTGAAATAGTAATCTGAAAGAGCTTTCTGACACTTATAAGAAGTATGTCTTAATGAAAAAAGGAAGAACTAAAATAGGCAATGCCGCAGGTTCTAACCCCATATGAAATTGACTTCAGATATGCATGCTGTATAAACTTTTAGACTTACGGCACAGTTAGTGGAGAAGAGAAGCATAGACTGGTGTATGGAGAGGGGAGATGAGTATCATTTCCAGTTACTATAATTGTTCATAAATAAACCCTCTCATTCTCTTTGTACTTTTCTGTAATACAGTACCTGAAGGGTTTTTGGTGCTTGTAAATTGTCTAACAGGAATGCTGGCTGATTAAATAAATTCAGAGGTGTTTCAGGTGAAAAACCATATTGCCATATAAGTAGTTGATTTTAAGTTATGACACCTGAACTTCAGAAAGCTTTTTTTTGGTTTTGGGATTATTATTTTTTTTAGATACTATATTTAGGTACTCATAGAGAGCTCATGGATAATTTTAGAATGGGATTTCCTGTGATTAATTTATTTGGATTCTTGCATGTGCACTTCAAGCTTTCTCCCTCATATTAAATCCATGCCCAAATCAATCTTTTGAAATAACTTCAGTACAAAGCCAAACATGTGAGAACTATTAACATACTAATTTTGTTACAGACTACATTGAATACTGTACACGATGATCTTCCTTACTGAATTCACAGTGAGGTTTTTGTGGATTTTTCAATGATCAATTTCCTTTTTTTTTTTTTTTTAAGAATACTTTTAAAAAAGACACCTTTTGAAGTGGTTGTTATCAGTTATTCATCAGTCTAGATGTGCATTGTATTCTTTTCCTGTAGCATAATAATATGACATGTTGGACACGCATTTGCATGTTCCTTTTATAAATCTTGATCAAGGATTTGTTCTTTTTTTTTTTTTCCTGTAAGCGGTCTATGCTCAAACACATAGATTAATTTCATATTATGTCGCTTACCTTATTTTCCCTTTAATTCCTCTTTCATTCAGACTTCATTCATGAACCACGTGTGCAGTGTAAAACCAGGTTCATATGTGAACTTTGAAACTAACAGTGGCAATGTACCATGCTGAGACTGTTACGTACACATTAAGCTGGTTAATCTGTTACTGATAGATCTTCATTCAGTTGGACATGTTTGGTCAGTAATTGACACTGCTGAATTTTTGCAATTTAGCTGCAGTTACAGTTTTTGCAATCACTTTAGTGATTGTATGAACTTGGTGTTTTTGAAAGTTACTTGAATTCTGCCAGCAGTTAAGTGTGAGAATTATAATGGAGGTCCCGGAATTACTTTGTGTTGCATGTTCTTGAATGTGTGTCCATATATGCATGTGAAGAGCATATGCACTTTCTCTTATTATTGCAGTGAATTAATAATTGCAATATTTTCAAAGGACAATGTAAACCATATGCAGATGTAAAACTGTTTGCATAACAATGATGGATTAAAATAATCAAAAAATGGATTAAAATACAGGAATTATTTGTGAATCAGGAAGAAAACTGAAGGCTTGCACCACTGCCAGTCATGTGCATTTAGCCGTTGACTTGATAGCTTCATACATTTCTCTTGCAAGTACAGTTCTTTGCCATGCTATAGTAGCCTTAAAACCAGGGATAAGAAGATTGTCCAGAAAGGAGCTATCACTTTCTTTTTAGACAGTTTTCCGCAAGTGGGAAAGTGACTCCTGTGCCTTTAATGGATAATAAATACGAATTTGTGCTTTTATGACCACGTTCTAGTAACAGAACAAAAGAGTGGAGTTGAGCCCTTCTTGTCTGTTCACAAGGAAAGGTTTAGATAAGCCACCTCTCTGACTGTAAATCCCAGGTGGGTGGAGGCATGTGTTTACACCAAGGATATTAAGATATGTGCCATTACAGTGAGAAAAGAAACTTGTATGTAGGCTGTGTGTGATGGGAGGAAAGGAGGAAAACACTTTCCAAAGCCCAGTCCTGCTGTGGACATTGTCATCCAAAATGTAGCTCTGTGTGGGAGCCTGCAAGTCTTGGTTTACTGCAGCACCAGGGCTGTTCCTGCCTGCCACAGCAGTGAAGTGAGACTTCAGTTCCTCCAGAAGCCTCCTGTTTCCTGCTGTGCTGCCACAAGCACAGCCAATGCTTTGGCAGAAGGTAGGAGCTAATGGTGCCTTCACAGCCTCCTCACGTAAATTCACATCAGTCATCATGCATAAGTTCATAATTTGTGTTATTTGGCTGTAGATAGCTGTGTAATAATTTTGGTGCTATAGGTTTTTAAGAGGACATAGACAAGTTAGTTGCTTTCAGAGAGCTCCCTGCTCTTGAGCCTGCCTATTCTGGTGAGAGGTGAGACGTGAGACATTAAATCTTTTCCTGTATTGTATGTGTAGCAGAGGCAACTACTGATAGTTTCCACTGTGAAAAGCATTGTACCTCAATGCTGTGCACAACTTTTGTGTCTCAAGGCATATTTATGTTTAAAGTGTATAGCAAGGTTCCTTCGTTTGCTAAGTGGATACAAACTCAAAGAAGACTGGGTGGTGGGTGACTCGCAAAGCAAAAGGGTAGGTCGCTCTCATAAAACTGTGGATAATTGTGAAGATAAAATCCAGATGCTTCCTTTGAATTTGACTAGAAGTCTTGACTTTAGTTAAATTGTCACATAGCTCTGTACTTTTCATCAGACTGTTCCTATGCACAGTAATGCCTCTCATGACATCTGAGGTAATGTATGTCCTAACAGTTGCATCCGACTGAGCCAGTAGCCTGCCGAGATAATTTAAGATGTGGATGGACAAGGATTTAGACTACCAAGAAAGCTAGAATCCCAGAAGCAGAGGGTGTTGTATGCAAAATACAGCTTGCCCAGCTGGATGCAGAACGAGGCTTTTAGGCTGGCAAAATGGCTGTAAAATTAAGAGTAGTGTATAAATAAGGCACTGCTTAAATGATATCTAAAACTTGGCTAAGCAAACTTCCCCACAAAAAAGGCATTTCTTTCCAGTATTATTATGAATGTAATGCAGTCCAAGTTGGGACACATCTGGAAGGTCTTACAACAGCACAGGCAGAGGATTTTAAGAAGTTGCCTTCCTGGGAGGATATGAGGGAAAAAAAACTGATTTATATGACACTTGCTTAGGCTTCTCAAAGTACGTGGAAAGAGTCCTCCCCAAGGTGGCAGTATCAGCCTGCTCCTCAGGTATTGTGAAACTGCTGGGGTCTCCTTGCTCTAGAGTCCTATGCTGAAATACCAGGTCAGAAATGAGCTAAAGCATTAGAAAATACAGAAAAATTTCACGAGTCTTCAAGCATCTGAAATAAGAAATGTAAAAAGCATTTGTCTCTTCTTTGTCACAAGGAACATCTTTTACTTTATATATAAAATGCAGACAGAATAGCACCTAATGAATTTGAACTGCAGTAATGGAAAGGTAGCAGTTAAGAAACTGTGTTATTTACTGTCCCTTACATGATTCTTTTTCTAATAAAGACCTTCGTTTTTAAGTTGAGTTGGTGACATTTGTTATGGGTCTTTGGCTATGAGATCTTAAAATCTACTGTCAGAGTATTAATTTGCAAAGAACGAGTACAGAGTACTACAAAATTGCCCTGGATGCTTTTTAGCACTGCTCACTGCCAGTGGGTAAGGTTTTTTTTTTTAAACTTTGTTTTTATATAACTCTATTTTTGAAATGGCAAAGAGAAAACCGTAAACCAAAACCGAGCCTTTTACAGATTGGCAGGCAGCTTTCTGTAACTGATAAAGGAAGCCTTGTACTGCTCCCATAGAAATACTAAGCAAGTCTAGTGAGGAATTGTCAAGAATCTAAGGAAGTAAGGCCCCTAATCTAATTGAAAATAAGTGGCATTTGGGTATCCAGCTTCTTTAGTTGTCTTTGAAAAAGCAAGGCTAAAATAGTTTGCAAGTAACTGTTAGATTTGTATGTAGCTACAGTTAACTAGAGTTGCAATGCATCTTAGTCACATTACTGTGTCAGCTGCTGTTCTGTTGTAGTCCCTGTGATCACCCAGTTGGTTTGCACGCACCCCAGACAAGCTCTCCACGATGCTTGTTAGGGTATACCAAGCGGGCTAGATCTTCTAAACTGGAATAGCATAGCTTCTCTTCAGGCACATGGCATCCCTTACTATGTGTCATCTTTTAGTTCCCACGCCTTCCCAACACTTACAGCTTCTTTCCTGATGTGGGCTCTCATTTTAGCCCAAGATGATGCCATAATAAGTAATTTAAGATGTGCTTTGATGAGTTTCTCTTACTTAGAGAAAACCCAGTGAGGCCATTTTATGGATTGCCACACATGGAGGCGAGTTCTTAGCCTTCCCAAACAACATGAGAAATCCGGGAAGGTATGCAGTCCATGTAGTCAGTGCAGCTTCAGTTCTGTTAGATATAGATGTGTAATTTCTAAGAAAAACCAAGCATGTCACTGATGAGAGAGAGAGAGAACAGATTTAGTGGCACTGTACTCCTTTTGGACTGCATTCACAACAAAAACTGTGCTGATCCTGAAGGGACACATGCATAAAATACACTAATATTTCCTTAAAACAGATTATTATTTTTTTCCAGTCCTTAATATTTTTGAACACAAGTAAGCAATTGTCAGCAATCTACAAGATCATGTTTCTCTTTGCAGTATAGGTGGCTGTATAGGTTATGTGCTACTACATTGGCATTGCGAAGGGGAAAAGAGGTGGACCATAGCTGCAGAGTAACGCTGCAGTTGCACCAGGTTTTGGACAACATCTGTATAATTGTGGAACCAGCTCCTCACGTTCCCACTGCACTTCTTACAGTGGATTATGAGTTCCGGGCAAATACTGCTGGCAGAAAGGCAGATCAAGGAGCTGCCTTGCGTTTAAAAAAGAATTGAGGAGAACTGTTAGCACAGTGAGAACATCAGCCAGACTTTTTTTTCCTCTGAATCACTGAATCACTAAGATCCACAAGATATCCTTTTCCTTCATCCTCTGCAAATAATAGACAGCTTCAAATTAGAAACCAGTATCTTTGGCATGCTGATCTGGTAAGTCTCTGCTGTGGAAGTATTGTCTCTCTTCAGCTGGCAGGAATGATACTCTTTCAATCACTCTGCTTCTCAGTGTACTGAGAACAGAGCAGTGTAACAAGCCATGGGAGCACAGTCTCTTCTTGTTTTCTCTTAGTATGGTTTGGTGTGACATGGCTTTTCAAAATGTTGGAGGATGCATTGTAAAATAGGGTATGTCACACTTACTGTCAGAGGCTGCCAGTTTCTTAATTCTTTCACTAATCCCCACCTTCTCCAGTTTAACATGATTTTCCCCATGGCACCATATCATTTTTTTTTATATGCAAGGAATGTTTTTAATATACCATATTGTGCTATGCTGTCTCTTGAGCAGCTTAGAGATATTTAAACTGTCTTGCTTTCACCCACATTGCCAGGATATGTTTTCTCTAGTATAAAGGTTGGACGTAAGTCACTAGTGCACAGGTTTGGCCATAGGACTATGCCGCAAGGCTGACGTGTTTGTGTCTGTTCACTGCTTCATGTGAAATATGCAAAATATCCAAAGAAATAAAGGTGATGTTTTAAGTAAGACTACGCATATATAAATAATATTTAAAACAAAACAAACCCCAAAATCACAAAATGTTGATTTCGAAGGCATATATTTGGGAAAGAAACAATAATTAGAAAGTATGAAAATACAGACTTAAGGAAGAATACTTTTTCCTTACACATACTTAGCTGGATGAACTCTGTGACTGGTGTCATACATCTTCTGTTGTGACAGCATGAGTCAGGGTACCATACTCATTCACCTTCTTGTGATTAGCCTCAGAATTCATCCATGTGTGTAAAAATATTTTGCCCTTGGGGCAAAAGTGCTGTGAATTGAAAATATATCTGGAAGCTCAGGAAATCCAAATCTGGCTGCTCTTTCTGTAACACTCATTCCCTTATTCTGAGAAGCTGCACAATTTCTCAGTTTCCTCACCTAAATATTACGGAGAGCATTCACCTCTTTTGAAGATGTGTAGTGGGATTGATTTAGCTGAAGGGAACAGATTTCTGTAACGCACTAACAGCATTTTTTTTTTTTTTAAAAAAAAAGGTATTTTTAGCATATTGTAAAATGCTCCATAGGGACTCAAATGACTTAAGACATACTTTCCAAAAATATTCCCATGATGCCTGGAAAGGGTATCACCATTGTAACACTAATAACCACACGAGTTAGACTGATACACAGAAATAATTTAGGGCTTCAAGTGAAATTTAGTTTTGAATTGGAAAAAATAAACTTACATAGTGAGTGTGTGTTTTTACATTAGCTTCCCTATAGCTCAAACAGTGCTTGCCCATTGTCATTGGCTAAAATTTTACAAAACCTTTTTTTAGAGTCAGCACAAGATCATCGACAGGCCATGAAGAACAAACAAGAGTACTAATCTTTTCAGTCTACACCCACAACTCTTTCTTTAGAAACAGTATTTGTCTCAAATGAGAGAATGGATTTGTTTAAAAAAAAAATGGAAACTGTGATGCGGGAACAAAAACTGTCAACTGTCAGCATTTCCGTAACCTCACACGACCCGATTTTCATGTCTTAATTTATAATCTTGGTGTAAAGAGAAAACATGTTTTTGTTTTTCTTGTTTCAGATTTGAATAACTGGATGATTATATATAAATTTTCTGCATTTGTGCAGAAGATGTGATGTTTTTAACATCTGTCGGAGAACTGCATCTTAAATTCTTTCCTGCGATCATCTTTTGGGTGTTATTTTTCTGGTAACTTGGGGACTTCAAACTGTTTTTGAGAATTCTTATTCTAGCAAAAGGATATATCCATCCTGATTCAAGAAAATACTCTCTCTTTAGCATATATGCAATTAGGATTCAGTGGCTAAATTATCGGTTTCCTTAAAAAAGACAAACTATGACAAAATTCAATGGTTAGTTGAGTTTTGGTGTTTCCATGAAATGTATATTAAATAGGTTGCTACAGAGAGACAGCCTTAAACAGATGTTAGAGGGGAAATCTTCCTTTTAATTAGGAGAAATTTGTGCATGGTGATTTGGTACATCTTTGATACCATTACTTAAGCTGTTTGGATATAAAATAGGTTGTCTTCTGGTAGGATGTGACAGAGTTCACTGGAGGCTGGGGGAGTGTGATAAAGACTTTGTTCTGTAAGAGCTCTAAGCACAGCGTTTTTGACATATTTTCTCTATCCTTTGAACACATAACTTCACTGTAGCAATAAATAAAATAGACACTTTCTCAAAATGGTAAGTAGTAGCTTCTTAAAGCTGCAATTTTTAACCTACCTTTAGCACCAGAGTTCCACAGGGAGTACATGGACCTGACAGGCTTTGCAAATGGATGTGTTGAGAAAGGCAGACCTCTACCAGAGCATGCTGAGAAAGCATGAGAAATCATAATATGGAAGGAATTTACAAAAAAAAGAGTCTGCTGTAGTAGATGCAAGATTCAGTGGCTGTGAAATATGCACTATATCGCACTGGCTAGTGCTGCATTGTTCAATATTTGTCCACAAAACTTGGCGTGCTATTTCAGTCCCCATGATAATCACTATTATGGAAGACTGAGCTTGTGGACCCTGGCAGCTGAAAAGAGGAGTTATGCAGATGACTTCACACTGTTTAGAATTTCTGCATTTGGGGAATATTACGGAATTGCTAACAAATTAGTCTTTTTTAATTCTAGTGGCATGTATGCATTTCCTGCCCCAACATGTCCGTGCTTATTCATAGCACACCAAAAGAATCACAGATTATTTTTTTTGCCTTTGAATACAAACAGCATGAAGAAAGATATTTTTCTAGACATCAAAGAAAATGAAGTCAAAATGACCAATTCAAACACAGAAAACTGAACAGAAATCTAAATATTGGCCTGGTTTATGCCATTTAATGATAACAAGACCAGCTATTAAAGAAAACAAAGAGAGGCAAAAGAAAGGGAAGAGAGGATTTGCCTACAGTTTGTATTTAATCATGGACAAAAAGTTGGTAGAAAAATTGTAATTTGGACTATAATGTGGTGAAAAATAGCCTTTTTGGATCTTAGCACAAAGATGATGTGGTAATTCAGACTGTAATTTGAGTAAAACATATTGAGTACTTAAGTCTGCCCTTGCACATGAGTGATTTTTATTTATATTGTTTCACCTTTCATGTTTCTTGGATCTGAACGTACCTAACCTTACTGAAGCACAAATTTAGACATTGGAGTCCCTTAACTGCAGCTATGTCAACAGTGAAACACAGCAAACCAACAATTTAGAGTAAGAATTTAAATATATCAAAGGAAAACTGGGGATTGTACAAGCAGAGGGTAATTTCTTACGTGGAATATTGCCAAGGAATACCAGATATCTGTTGGCAAAAATGTCATATGAGCATGCTTTTGTTATTCCTTCTTCCCCAATATTGGGTTTGCACAGTATAAAACAAAACAAACAATAACAAACAAAAAAATGGAGGGGGGGAACCCTGCCCAAACTGAGAGGGAAGAGTGCAGGCATATGTTGTCCTTTTATAATAGGGAGTGCTGCATGTCTGCAGGCCTAGCAGAAAAGGACAAAGTGTTGCACTAGTGAGGAAAAGGCACCACAAAGTAGGGCAGAAGCTGTGAACTGAAAGATGTGATTAGACTGGGTGATGCAGGAGAAGCACCCTGGTTTGTTTGTTGGTTGGTTTATCAGTTGGAGGAATCGAACCTGAACCTAAAGAATATGTAAGTGTGAGGAGATGAACCTGATGAAACAAATAGTAAGATTGTACAGCTTTGCGTAGTGCAAGTTAAAATAACCACTTTTTTTTTTTTTTTTTTTTTGGAAGGCCTTAGAAAACCTGTATGTCAATTTATATCTGATATCAGGAATGTAAATTCCGACTATCTGCAAGATTAGGAAAAGGTATTGTGCAGCTACTGGTGGGTCTCTTTGAAAACTAACATTGGTCCTGGGGCAAAAAACAGATGGAACTTCTGAGGCTTAAGACAAGAGTGTCACAGAGGGATGCTCCAGGTAGTCTGCTCCTTCATTGTCTTACCCCTTAGATAACGTCCCTAATTTCTAGAAGTGCTCAGTGTCCAGGAATTCTCATCTGAGTCAGTAGGAAGGGACAAATATTGCAGCTTTGAATTAGACTTATGAATTTAAGTGCTTAAATGTGGATGTAACAATCTACCTTTTTGTCTCCTTCTTAAAAAATATTTTTTAAAAATAAGAAAATAAGGGAAAAGAAAAGAAAGTCCCATGTCCCCATTCTAAGCTGGTCCCAGATAACAGTGCAGGGATGATCTCTGGGTTTTGGAACATGGCTGCAGCTCCAGCAAATCCTGCATCATTACTGTTGTGAGGCTTTGCAGAAGTGTGTTTCAAAGTGGAGACTTGCTTTGAGTGAGAGGCCATATACAACTTCCACTGGCACAGATGGGAATTTTAGCACTGAATTTGTCAGCTTCTCCTCCAAATCATACAGTTTTTGTCCTTTTCACACGCATTCAGTTTTCTTTGGCAAGGTCTCAAATATAAAGGGCATCCACTGGCTACCAAACTGTGCCTTTGCCCAGCTCTTTCCTGCATTTATCAGTCTCTTTTGAGATCACCTTGAACCTTGTAGACTCTCTAGTCTGCAGCTTTTCAGATTCACCAACTGAAAAGAATGTAGAAAGAGTTTCAAGTATAAAATTGTGACTGTGACAGTAGCTGAAGAGTACTGAACAGGCTTTAATGCATGGAGGTATTGAACAAAAGCAGAATGGAGGTCTTGTGTGTAGGCACTGTTAAGCTTATTGAGAAAAAAGCAAGTATGTTGCTCTTGCACTGAGCCAGTAGAATGGGACAACAGTAAAACATCATTAAGATTAGTTCAATTTCCATGCACAACAGTTACTCATGACTCCTGCAAATACAGCAGATCAAGTTCCTTTCTGCTGTACCCCAGAATAACTTTGTTGGGTTCATTCGCTATAACTACAACAGTGTGCTTTTGGTTGGCTATGCTTATAAATCATTTGAGTAATGCTGGTTAAAACTGAAATAACATTGATATAAGTGAGACCTTTCACTTCAAATTGAGATGGCAAAGTATGTTCAGCCTCTTGAGAGGAAATGACAATGAGCTATGGCATACTCAAGGAAAGCTGAGCCTTGTAACCCTTGGGATCACATTGAGAAACTCTTTGTAAGGCTATGGCCTCTCACCTCATATTTTCAAGTGTCCAAACTGAATTTAATTCTGTTAAAGAGGAAGACACTCAGACTTTTATTTTTCCTGCAAGTTTGCATTCTCATTTCTCTCATTTTCACAAAGAACGTTACCTCAGAAACATTAAATGGGAAACATGTGCTTCAGGGCTAATGGTATTGCTGCTTTGTAAGGTCAGCTCCAAAGTCTCAATGTAAAGGCTTTGTTAATCTAAAGTGAAATAAAAGCAGCTGTCATAAAGCATGTGATATAGAAACTCTCATTTAAAGTTGTATTATATTTCTCTTATTATTTTTAATAGTCTGAATTGAGAGAGAGAAAAATATTTATTGAAAGGATAAAAACCAACACTTTTCTAAACTTCTCAAGAAAGGGCAGACAAATATTTTGTCACTGATAAAAAGACACTATCTTTAAGTGTCTTTTTTCCCCCCAGATAGTCATTTCTCTTAGGTCATGTATTCTGTCTACAAAAGAACAAGGAGTGTTGGTATTCTGTAACTGAGAATAGCAGACAAGATAGATACATTTTGCAGCTTTCTCAAGATGATGAAAGAACATTTTTCCTCTTTCTTATTAAGTTCTCGTTCTATCACTCCCAGTCAGGGATTTAATTTTGGTTGGTGTTCCCAAGGAAATGAATTGTCCCATGTTCCTACTTTATTTATCTGAGAGTTGCAGTCAGCATCAAACAAAACCAAGTATTACTGTTCACGTCCTGAGACCTCTGTGTGTTAATGAATACTGGTGTTTCTCTCACTGCAAATTGAATTTGCTTCTCCCTTTTACTGACCCCTCCAATCCCTACCTCGTATCTCATTAAGACTACTGCAGTTTGTGAGGTTGAGTTACTTCTTGTTACAAATGATCATTCAGTCTTTGTTGGAACAACTTTAGTTGTTGCACCTTGAGGACCAAAGGAAATGGTTCACATCAGAGAAGCTTCATGTTGGATATGCAATGGGGAAAGGTGTTGGCCTTGCTGGGTTTCTTGTCAGACAATTCCAGCCATGAAATCCACAGATTTTTACCTGCTGGGACAGGCGGTCAGCAGTTGCTAGTTGTGAACAGTTATCCTAATGGTTTTCATTTTGGGATTGCATCTATACAGCTTTTAAGATACACAATGTTTTAGTTATGCATAGGTATCAAGATAAAAGTTGCTGCTTTTTTAAAAACCATGCGTCACTGTGCATGTCTGATTCTTCTTTCTAAAGATTCTTTTGCAAAGGCATGTATTAAAAGCAGGACCCTCAGACATAACTTGGAGGTCAAACTATTTCATCAAGAAACTAAGAATTTGAGAAAGATAAACTGTGAAACTGAAAACTAAAACTACATGCAAGTGTTGGGTATGAACTTTTTCTGAGACTATAATGATCATTTGGCTATATCGAATTACATTATGGAAAAGTGCACAAATGTGGGAGCAGTTTATAAGATGTTGATTTGGAAATGTGCCTTTTAATGTATCTCAGTAAGAAAAGAAATAACTGGAGAAACCTTAAACTACGTTTTCTTCACTGCCTTGCTGGTCCTCATCAAAGCTATTACCTCGGCAATCAGAAAACTTGGACTATCTGCAGAGATGTTTGGGTTTTTTTAAAAACGTGTATGTACATTTTTCATATGTATCGTGGACATTTATTTTTCTCATCTTGGTTGTTTTCTTCCTAGTGCACAACAGATAACTCAGTTGTGATACAGCTATATAGTCTTTCATAGCTCAGTCAGCAATAAAATCTAGTGACAATTTTGGCACTCTACAAAGAGAAATAAGAATGCTATTAGCAGAAAACTAAACTAATAGTTCTACAATTTGTAAGCAGCACAGTGCTTTCCCTCTCAGTTTCAGCTGACTTTCCATTTTTCTAACTTCAAAATTAATTTCTGAGTTTATCTTGTTTAATATCTGTTTAATCTATTTCATATTTTCCTTTCCACCCTCTCAAATCTTTCTGCATTCATTGTAGATCTTTTTAACTGGGTGTAATTTTATAACACTGTAAAATGCCTTCATTTTCACTGTACAATTATAGATATTCTTTATAGAGCCTGTATCCATTTCATAACATACATCTTGAGATACTTGTTTTGGTGAACTTTAACTGGAACATCCTCAACTGTCTTTTATAACTCTTTTGGATATCTTTCTTTTGTTTTTCTTTTTTCTTCTGTTCTTTTTTATTTTTCTTTTTGAAATCACAGTTTCTTTTTTTACAGTTCTTCAAGAAATCAGAAACCTTATTAAAAACTGTCAAAATGGAAAAAACATGTTCTGTGAAGCCAGAATATGTCTGGTTTTATGGTCCATTCTTCCTTTTACACAAGATCAAAGCATCAAGGGACAAGAAAATAGGGTGAGAAAAGTCAATTGAAGCTTGCAGAAATCATGCTCAGGCCAAATATTTTTCCAGTGATTCATCAAAAATGTTGCAAAATGTAGTACTGGATTTTTAATGATCGCAGGTTTCACTGCCAGTTCTTGTAGGACATCCTGTCCTGGTGCGGTGCTTTAAAAAAAAAAAAAAAAAAAGCCGAGTAAATACATTAGGTCAAACCATAATTCAGGGACAACTGGAAGCCACTAATGGGATGGACATACCTCATTATGAAGCTGTGGTTTTTAAAAGAATGTAAATACTTATATTGGTGGTGGTAGAAGGCTCACATTTAATTTGATGGTGGAGAAATTTCTTCTAATTGAACAAGTTCCTGTTTCTTCTCCCAGGATAAAAGAATTCCTCAAAAGGGAGGCAAGTTCAGAAAAGAAGTGGTACAGGCATGACAACAACCATCTCTCACATTTCAGTTCTGCTGAAATAAAAGGTAAAACTTCAGAATTCACAAGATAGTTAGCAACAGGTTACTTGTTAAAGGACACTGATATAGTTTGTAAGGGATCCTTGACATGTGGAACGAAAGGATACACAGAAGAAGCAAAGACCCTGAGCTCTGTTGTCACATTAGGCATTGGTTGAGCAAGACACAGTGATAGTAGAAAATACAAGGTAAAGCAGAAGGGTGTGAGTCAATATCAAAGAAGTTGAAGGACAAAATAATTGTGAATGCTAGTCAAGGTCTATGTAACAATTTATCAAGTAAAATTGAAAGATGTCTGCATGAAATCTTGTATTTTGCTGAACTTTAACATGTACAAACCACTAATACAGAAGGGTTTGTTCCAACAGTTTTTTCCTGTCGGAAATTGCTGCCCTTTTTCTTTCTGGAGGTGGCTATATTTCAGATACACACCTGTTCCTTTTATATAAGGAGTAACACTGCAAGAGGAGCTCAGTCTATGGAGGAAAAAAAGAGGCCTTGAGAGGCTTCAGCTCCTGAGGCACTTGCCTGAGTGCCTTTCCATGGTGCTCTCTGCATAAAAATGAAGCCAGTTCAAACACCGCTGGTTTTCAGCCTAACCACATGTACTTTTCACTGTTTCCTGCTATACCACGTATCAAAAACTTATTTTTTTAAAAAAAAAGTAGAAACAGCAGAACACATGTACAGCTATATAACCTATATATTAATGAGATAAGCATATAGATAGTAGGAGAATAGAAGTAGATGCCAAGAGGTAACTTCAGAAACTCAGGTTTTGGTTTGAAGGAGAACTGCTACTGAAGATCAGTTTTGCTATCAAAGCATAGGATGCCTGCTATTTAAACTGCATATCACGTTTCTGTATCTATAGCTCACTCTACAATTTATTTTAAAACTGATCCATGACCTTTTTTCATATGGTAGTCTTAAAAGTGAGAATACATAGTTCAGTGCAATGGACCATAGTGTACAACCACATATAACCACAAAGGTTATCTACTAAGGAAGGTATGAAATAGAGAATAAACTTGGAATAAAATGTATGGGAAAACTTTGGCTTTCATACTACGTGGAAAAAGGCAAGCAGAATTGTCTCTTGTGAAACATCGAGTTATGTAATTGAAATTTTAAACATACAAGTTTCTTGGCTTCTCCTCCTTCCAGGATTACTGAGGTAGTGAAGATGGGATTCTACTTGTACTTCTCAAAATGTTATTAATGGCATTCCTGATTGCCAATGGAAATACCTCTGGTGACTTCTGATAGACTGTATTCATTTCTTTTGGGCTGTAAAACACTGACTGTTCCCAATCGTCTCAGTCACTCCAGGAGACAGTTTCCAGTGAAAAATCCATCAAGCTTAACACAGTGCACACACGTGTGTACATGTAAGCAAGAAGTGCCCAGCCTCTCTAATATGATGAGGACTGCAGAGAAATGGGCACATGCTGCTCCATGGCACTCACCCCCTTCTCTAGTGCTGCTGCTTTGGCAGTGTTTTTGTACTCATTGTAGAGCAGCAATGAATATTATAGTTAATGTGGTATCTTCACCCTGTTATTAAAAGCATCAATACCAACAAAACATGTTTTTTAAGGAAATGTCAAATTCTTACATTACCATAGTTTTCCACATCAGAAGGCATGGAAAGGTATAAGGAAAGAATCTCAGACTAAGTTGGATAGGAGTGCAGGAAGAAGAGGGCTAATTAGCTTTGCTCTCTCGGGCTAATCCTTAAGACCAAACAGTGGAGAGACAATAGAAAAGAAGATTTGACAAAGAAGGGGACCCAACTCCCACAATGAAAACCATAGCCTTGCAATTTTTTTCTTTAGATCATGCACCAAGAGGATTCAAGAAAAGGTTGGAGATTTTTATTGCTCTGGGAGGGAAAAACAGTTTTGTTAATACTCTTGCAAATGAAACAGTGGAGAGAAAATATGTGGTTTGTTTTGAGACATGCACAGAGGCATTTATTACAATTGTAAAGCATTGTTGATATGAAGCTGTTGTCTTTTTGGTCCAGCAGAAATGTGGCTGAGTGGTAATTTCAGTTTTGATTCCCAACACCTGTGCTGTAAAGGCGATGGCATACAAACAGCGGTTGCACCTGTGAGCTGCTGGCATGCCATGGGAAGGCTTTGCTCCCTTATTTTTGCTCCCTTATTTGTGGGATTTTTTTTCTCTAAAGAAGCACAGTAGTTTTTGATTTACAGTTATTTTAATTATTTTACACTGCAGAACTAAAAGAGAAGCTGATCTCTGATGAGCAGCAGCCTCTGGTTTTCTGCACTGAATAATGGAGGTGAGTGACTGGCTGTTGAAGTGAAGTGAGTGTTGAGGTGTGGGAATTAATTATTAAGGTACTGAAAGAAGGAGTTTTCTACATGTAGGCTGGGGAAAAAGAGGAGATGGATTGGGATAGCGGAGAAGTGGTGGTGCTTGATAGGTTAAGTGGAGGATATGTGGATGAAATCCTGTTCTCTGCTTATAGATGCACAAAAGGATCTGAGCAGCTCTGTGTCCCCATAGCTATGTCGGTATTTTCTAGTACTTGTTGCCTGTGAAGGAGACATTTGTCCATCTTTATCATAATATGTCTGTGCTCTTTTGCTCCTCTGTTGGATGAGTTTGGATTTAGAGGGCTTGCTGCCTTTTTTAGAAGTGTCTGAGGCTCTGATTAGCAAAGCTAATTCTTATCTAGGCTTGGGAGCATGTCAATAAAGCTGTTTCTGTGAATGTCCAAGAAATTCATTCACTCTCTGATTGCTACCAAATATCTTCAGTCTCTAGAGATTTGTCCTAACTTGTGAGCTTTCTGGGGAAGCAGTTGTCAATTCGCTTTTCAGCTGGACTGCTATGGAGAGATGCAAGTCATTTAGAGCTGGATCCAATGTGTATGTGGCCAGCCATTTGGCAGGGGCGAAGCTGAAAGAGAGAAAAGACACAAGAAGCAGAGAGTTTGATACATTCTGGAAAGGCTAGTCTGAGAGCCTGGCTGCCGCAATATTGAACTGAGACCTGTCAGAGAGACACATTTAGGTTTGTATGAGGAATAGTGAGTTGTTCCTCAAGCTCCATAGCTCTCTGAGGTATGTTGTATGTGGCTTTAAGTCATACACACATTTTGGTATGTGGACTGTCAAATAATACAACTAAATGCCTCACCTTGAGTCTTAGTAACCCAGAGATGGATACAGTCCTGGAGGTGCTGAGTGGAGAGAGCTTTGTGGTCAGAAGTATATACAGCTCTGCAGGGTGTTTTGTATCTGCTGATGTGTAGGGAAGAGAAAGCTGGTGATGCTGTGGCTGAATTTTTTAGAGGAAAGTAGTTAATGTCTGCCACTGTAGTCCTTATTGGTCTCAGTCTGTCATGGGCACCTGGGGAGATGGAGGCAATGGAGCTCAAAACCAAAAAGGAACTCATACAGGTGTGTGTGTAGGTTAGTGCTTTTCAGAGAGTTCCTCCTTGTCTGTTCATGCAATCTTAAAATGCTGCATATGAATGGAAAATGGTTAAAGTACTGTATTTTTGACTCCTATAGTCAGTTAATTTTGAATTTATGCACATAGGTCAGCCCTATAAGTAGTTTTATTTTTTTGCTCCTTCTCAAAAGGAAGAAAGAATTTCACCAAGTTTAAAAGAAAAAGAGAAGTTTGTATGGAAAACTTCAGGTTGGAGTGAATTAGTCCAACTCTTGAAAAGGTTTTTATTCCAGATAAAATTGCACCAGCTTGAAGACCAGTGCCTGATACTGGTGTAAGACAGGTGTGCTCATGATTAGAACATGGAGGTGAAGTGTGGTTCTGCTGCCTCAGTGGATCACACTAACTATAGGAGGCAGAGAATCAGCTGGTATCAGTTAGCCATCAAGATGTATGCCTTCAGCTGGCTTGCTGCCTGGCACACGCCTGTGTAGTAACAAGAGACAGGCAGGACTTCTGAGTACATTAGGAGGCAATTTGACACAGAACCAAGCAGGCAGCACAGAAGATGAAACAGGGAGCTTTAGAGGTAGGCGTAGAGTAAATTACCAAAGCATTTCTCTTTTCCATGTGTTTAATTTGAGGTCTGACTTCATAATAAGTGATCCCATGTGGTGCTTCCTTAAAGTAATACTTACCTATTGTAATCCTTTAAACATTTGGAGATGCCTGAAGTATGAGATCATTTTAATCTATTATCTGGAATGTACTAATCACACTCAACAAATTTCTGAACTGCTATTAAATATTTGAGCGTCATTTTCCCTCCTCATTCCACTCCCCCTGCTCCACCAGGGGTGGAGATATTACTGTTTCTGCAGCAACCTTGGTGTAGATACAGCTGTATCACGTATAACCAAGTTGGTGGTGAATGGTGGTTGAATAGAATGTTTTAGCTGAATGTGTATGTTTGGACAATGTAAATCAATGGTTTAATATAGTGAGTAACTTTCTCCTCAATTCAGCTGGTAGATTTTAGAGAAAGCGTTACTACAGGGGGAGCGACTTTATTTTTTTCTTTTTTTTTTTTTTTTCCTTCCATCAAATGTATGATAAACACAGTGACTGTTGGTTTTTTTGCCAGACAACTTGTATAGCCCTGGCTTGACTCTTGATAAATGTCTTGAAATCACACTGGGTTGATTGTACTCATTTTGGTGATGTGAAACAAAAGAAACAATGTTCTGTGCTTGTAGGTTTCTTTGCAAGGAATAGCACTGAGAATCTGAGGAATGCAAGAGTTTTCCAATAAAAACATCATAGTAATTGCATTCAATGAGTGAATCATACATGTTAATCTTTCAAATATGCTAGCATGGATTTTGTTAAGACTGACTGACTTGGCTAGTGTGATAGGTGCTGTTCTTTAGAAACATACCTAATGATAATGTGCGATCTCAAAGCAAGGTAGGGCCAAGTGAAGCTAGATCTTGGACATGAAACCTCCTGGAACACAATAGTTTGAATAAGCAGATGCTTTTTATTTTGGGAGGTGCTGCACTGCTAGAAGTGGTTTCCGTAATTACCATCATGATCCTTACAACTTGGTGCCACTAATAAAAATCAGTCAGTTTGGAAGGGACCTTAGGAAGTTGCCCAACACTAAATTCAGAGCCAGTCTGAAGTTCCTTAATTAAGGAAGCATAATCATTTCCCTAGAAAATTGGTGATGATCTGGTTGGTACAGCTGCATATGCTGTTAGCCTTCATTGTTGTCAGATCACACGAATCACTAAAGTTTAACCTCCTGTCCACCACGTCCCCAGAGTCTTTGCAGTGGAGCTGCTGGTCACGCAGTCAATTCCCACTCCAGGCCTGGTACAGCTCTTCCTTTGTAAGAGAACTAGGTTGCTTGAGAGACAAAATTCCTGCTCTTATTTCCCCAGCTGAGCTGTGATGTGCATTAATAGTCTACTATCTTTTTCCTATTATAATTGGTTGCATAGGGTTGCTGCTGTATACTGGTTAAAAAGTTGCCATGTTCCACCACCAAAAGGATTGTTTTTTATGTCAGAAGCATGACTGTATGGTCTAGACCTGAGAAAACGTGAAGAAAATCCAGATAACTTTGGGGAATTCTCTGAAGCTTTCTAAATGAAGAACACTAGAGAAGTGCAATGCATAGGTGCAAGATCCAGTTTGCTGGTGTCTCCAGTGCTACTTTCAGTAGCAAGAACATTTTTCTCAGAAGTTTTCCATGTACAGCTTTTGATCAGGAGTAACTCTGCTAAAGTAATACCAGACTGCAAGGTGTTTGGACTTACTTAGAAGATTTTTGCCTTGTCATTTGCTTTTATGTTTCTATTTTACCCTGATTTTCCTAAGACTAATCATTATGGGATTCTCTGTATCTTAACTAATACAGTTCAAGTTTTCATTTGAATACAACATGACTTGCCAAAACTGATCACAAAAGGAGACATGCTTGTAGTGAGTAGTAGATAAATAAGAGCTTGATTAATCTGAATACAATCCTAGGCTCAGAACACAGGTTAATAGTGAAATACCAGTTATTCTGTATACTCACACATATATAATGCTATACTATGTACTATGAACTATTTTGTGTATATAGAATACAATATTATATGCTATGAACTTCAGACTTTGTGTTGCTACAGGGTAGGACATGTGATCCCCACCCAGTGAAGCTGTCGCGGATGAAAGTATTAACACGGCAATATTTAGTAAGAAATCTAGGTTTATTAATAACTAACAGCAATTTGTTATTATAAAATAATTCAGAAATACTAAAAGAAAGAAAAGCGACTTATTCAGATTCTAAAATGACAAGATTCACACTAACTTACTTAACGGTACCTATATATACATATATACATGCATGCACATAACAAAATGGACAAACATACAGAAACAAAGGTGTTTGGATTCAGTGGAATGAACACAGAACAGACATACACACACAGGAACAAGGGTACGTACCCACACACACACACACACACACACACACAGAGTAAAGAGAAGCTAGCTCAAAGAAAATTTCCCTCTTGAGTTTAGAGCAAATACTCACAATGCCTTGGCATTCCTCAACGGGCGATAATTGAGACTCAAGCGGGGGACTTCGCCCTGGCCTTCCGTCTGGAGCAGACGACACCTTAAGGGTTTGGTACCTGAGAGGCGTCCCAGCTCAGGGGAGATGCTGGTCACAGGCCCACTGCGATCCAGGAGAGCTCAAAGGGTCTCCCTGGTGGTCGCCATTTATAGGGTCCAAGATAATTGACTTTTGTCAAATGCCTTCTGGTGCCTTCCAGCAGTTACAAAAGAATTTGATTAATGTGCGACTCTGTTATTGTTCCCATTTGACCACATCCCAGGCACAGGTGTGCCAGGCCCTGAGGAGTTGATGGGCCATTTTAACCATTTCCGAGCAATCGGGAGGGGCAGGAGCCAGGCTCGTTAACATTGTCAGTCCTTATCTCCACAGACTGGTGTATAGCTCGGGGGATGTGGGTGGAATCGCACCTAGCACCAAGCAGCCCAACAAAGAGGGGCGGGGGGGGTAAGGATTGCACCACCACAGAAGCAGAAATTCCATTAAAGCCCAGACATTAATTTCTTCATATGCTATATGTGTCCAGTGATGTTGTAACTGTGGAAATTAATTGTTTTGATTTTTTTCTTTCTTCCACTTCATTTTTTCTAAATCATACAAAAGCTATGCTATTTTCTGTTCCTGTCTCTTTTGGGGAATATCTTTAATACAAATTCTAATTTGTATTACTTGGTTAGCTCTTGATGCTGAGTGACAGGTGTAAGCTGATTGTCCAGTGCTATTAATTTAATGAAATGGGGAACTTAAATATCTTTCTCTGACAAGTTTCCAGAAATAAATTTCATCTTCATCTGTTTTTTCAGGCAACAAATGAGCAGTGAATAAAAAAAGCCAGTACTTGTCTAGGAGAGAAAATGTGAAGAATGAGACACTACAGCCCTCACCAGTGAAAAACTAGTTAAATATTTGAATTCATCCATGTGATCCTTATGAATATTCATGTACGTGGTGTAGGAAATTCAGCCTCAAGAACCAGGAGGCTTCCTGGCTTTTACTTTTTGTGCATGACTGCAGAGGAGGATTTAATGAAGTCCATAGATCACTTGCAGTATGGCTTTGGGAAGAAGTGACTGGGCAAAAACTTGTTTGTTGATCACAAAGTTCTTGGGCAATTTTTCTCTTCTGGAGACTTTGTTCATCCACTTAGAAGCCCATAAGTCTTTTTGGAAGTGTGTGAAAGAATCTTTTCAGGTAATAGTCATATTTAAAATGTCTTTCCATTGCTTCGTCGACCTGTTAGGGTTGATATCAATGTGACTGTTGGATCTTTGCCCTGTATTCCCCTTGTTTACTGAATTCTATCTAAATTCAGTCCTTAAAAGCTTGCTGGATCCCACATGTGCCTGATATACAGATAGTCCTGCTTCCTTCCTCCCCATCATCCCACTTTGCTGGTAGCGCAGCCCCCTTGTGCTGGGACCCCTGGTGCCTTATGCAACTGCTGGTAGCCTCCAGCCAGAGCCTGTGCATGGAGGCTTTGTCTATGGGGTCAGTAGAGTAGACCAAGGGCTGTTGTTTTGTTCTCAGCAATGGCAAGCCACTTACACGTACTTAGGAAAACTCTGTCTTTTGAAAGCATATTTGTTCTTGGTTTGTACTAATATGACTGTTTCCCTTCACCTTTCTATCAAGATTCAAGTTTAGCCTACATTTAAGCAGCTCTTTCTTGCTTACTCTGACTGAGTTCACAACTACCATGGATCAATAGAGCCCAATTATGACAAATCCCTTGTCATTCTGCAAGGAATGAAGAACAAATGGAGAAAACAGTCCTTTGAAAACAAGAACCTGAACTCAAACTTTAAGACAAATAAGAATCCCTGCATGTTCGGGTTTTGTGATTTGTTTGTTGTGTTTTTTTTTTTTTTAATAAACTCCACTTTTTCACTCTAGTTTTGGAACTGAGTTCACTATTTGTGCATGCCTAGGACTGGCCTTACTCTTGGTACAGGTTTTGGATTGTCATCCTACAAGTGGCAAAGCCATTTTTTAAACCTGTAACAAAGTGATCTATTCATTCTTCCCCCAAAAAAGTAATTAAAATTTTTATGTTTTGGTGTGTTCTTGGGACTTTAGTTTGTCGAAGTATTTCTCAATTTCCAGTAGACTATGATACCATTTGGTTTTGTATGTAAGAATTTCTATGAGATTTCAAACTCTTTACATTGTCTTCAGGCTTGCTTTGTTACAGATTCTGCTGCCACCCCCACACACACCCCCACCTTGGGTATATTCTTCATTCTTAATTTTCCTTTTAGACTGACTGCAAGCGAGTAGTCTTAACAATCAAGGTGGTAGTTGTTTACAGGAACCTTCTGCCTGTAAACTGGCACTTGATTGCATTCAATTTCTTTGAAATTAGAAAGCTGCAAAAATGCTTTTTTTTTTTCTGTTGGGCACTTCTCTCTTTTTGTAGTATTGAAGACAGTTTATGAGCTTTAGTCCTCAGTTTGTGCCACTGAAAGCAGTGTCTCCTTCAGTTTTTGAATTGGTTTCAGGGTAATTCCATCTGCTGGTTTAAAAAAAAAAGGAGAAAAGAAATATTTCTGGCAATAGATATGATGCATATGCAAAACTGAGACCCTCAAGGACTTTTTCAATTGAAAAATAAAAAGCATCACAAAATTGGCTCCTTTCAAGGCTTCAGAGAAGGCGCAGGTATGATAAAATCCTAGGCCCTGTAATTTCCTGGCTCTCAAGTATTTATTAAAGTGTATTTATCAAAGGTAATTCTTGACTGCCGGTCCTCTCTGCATATAGATCTCATAGGAACTTCCAAAACCCGTTCTTCCTATTTTCTTTCCCACTCCAACCCCAAGTTTTGTTCTAGATGCTTTTGACTTGATGAGACACATCAAACGATCCTACTGCTGACCCTTGTGGGGGAAGCGATGTTTTAGCTAAATTATTAAACACAATATCAATAGAAGGTGATTTTGCTTGTATTGGAGGCTTCTTCATAGTAAAACCACAACTGTATTCTGATTCTTTATGAACAAGACTGATATACAGATACTTCAAGGTTAGGGTAAAGCTGGAGGATACCTTTATCAGTAGAGAACATATTCCTTCTGAATCTCCCCAAGGAATGTGCGGCTATATTGTAGCTTTGGCTGCCTTTGTCCCTTACAAACTAAGTATTTGCACATTACAACACACTGAACTGTGGCAGTTATTGTTCATTGACATTATTTTTAAATTGGGATTTAGGGTGACTTACAGCCTTTTTAAAATGGTAGTGAATGTATTTCTTCTTGCACCTTTTTGGTGCCAAGTGCTTTGTATGGCAGGGTCATTTTTGGAAACTGTTGCTGCTGTTACTAGCTTAAGTATACAGTAGTGGAGTAGCTCAAATCAGGGATAGTTGCCTGTGAGCTATCTGCTAATACTTGGTTCATGCAAGTACTTACTCATACTTGCTTGGTTCATGTGGTTCCCTGGTCCATGAATAGTTCAAAGAAATTCAGTGGCTCTCTAAATTGGCTTAAAGAATGATGGAAAAACATGTCAAAACCTGATGTTAACTGGATTGTCTTTGTTTTCCATTTGACATTGTTTTACATTGTTTTTAAGTTGTTTAGCTATCCAAATAGGTTGGTGTTTAGAGAGGGAAAAAATAATGGGAAAAGTTAACATGACTTTAGTATTCAGAAAAGCTGGAGTTTAAATATTTGTCCCAAATCTGCAAAGACTCTTCTGCATTCCAGTGGACTGTACAATAGCATTTTCCTTATGCTCCTCTGTCTTTTAGAGTAACAAATTCTGTTAGGGTTTTTTTTATTTCTAAATATATGCGGGAGAATTCATAAGAAAACTGTCTAATTATCTTATTTTTAAAAAGTTGGTGGGAGGGGAGAAGAAAGGAGGAAAAAAAAAAAAAGAAACCAAAAAACCAAACAAACAACCTCAATCCCCCTTGCCATGCTCTTCTGAAATGCCCATGCCTTTGTTTATATTGCATAATTAAAAGAGGATGTTGGCTTTTTATAGGAAATTAGGAAAGCAATCAATGCATAATATAATAAATTGCTTTAGGATGTGTTGAGAAATGCCGTAAGAATGGGACAGGTACAATGTTACTCTTGGAAAGTGAACAAAAGATCTGTCTCTTCTTGCTCCACAAAACCAATGCAGTCAGTTGCTGAATAAGGAAGAGCTAAGATTGTTGCAAATTCTGGTTTCACTAAAGAGTGGGGGTCCATATAGCTGAGAAGAAGAGTAGGGCTGTGACAGCCTCCCAAGTGCAATGTGAGACTGAGTGTTATAGAGATGATACTGCCATGAACAGGAGGCATAGGAGGGGGACTGCTGATTTGCTGCTGGCTAGACTGGTTCCAGAGTGCTTTGGTTTTTAATATGTGGTAGATTAATATTTTTGAAGAGAATATTGTCTGGTTGTTTTGACCACCCAGAAGGCCAGTGACAAGAATCCTCCAAGTAAGTGGATTGGAGAGATCAACAGTGAACCTTGAAGACAGTTTGGTGTTGGCCATAATGCATGAGGGTATCTTGGAGCTGTGTATAGAGCCCTGGAAGCACTTCTAACCATCTGCTTCCTTGGGGAACAGAAAGACAGAGAAGACAAGATCATATTAATCAAAATGAAATATTAACTGTACTAACATTTTTCCTTTATGATTTCTGGGACAGTCCTGTCAGACAAAAATGTATCAGCAGAAGCGTTAGTGTATCTGAATGGGAGTGTAGGTAATGGTTCCATCAATTTCATCTCTTTATAAAGACCACAAATTATATCTGTTTGATAATAATTTGGGGGGGGGGGAGGAAATCCCAAACCACATACACAATTCTTCCTTTTGTATTTTATTTGTGGAATCATTAAATCAGCCAAAGCCCACCCCCAGTAACTTGCATGCATCCAGTTCCTGAAAGCTGAGATCCTGAAAAAATTAATATAATCATAAGAAATACAGGCTTGTCATTCTTAAATTTGACAGGTAATTAGGTCAATGAGTCTGGCCACTGTTGCACTCTTTAAGTAACTGAATTTTAAATATAAAATGAGCCTTCAAATTATGCCAGATGCAGTAGAAAATTGTCTTACCGTTATGGCTGCTAACTTGAAATACCTTAAGTTACTGCATGTATATTTTTAAAGCAATGGAAGAGTGTTGCAAGAATATGTTCTTAGCATGGATACATTGGGCTGTCTGCCAGTACCTTCTGGGGGAAACTTATCTGTAAGCTTTTTCTAGTAACTCTGGTGTACAGTGATGACTTCATAATGAACACAATTAATTGGATTTTTGTCAGAATCAAAAATACTTTTCAGTTTCATTTTAATTGTTCTATTAAGTCAATGAGATGGCTTTAACTGGTGTTTGTTGATTCAGCAATGAGTGAAAGCAATATCAGCCAATGAGGCAACATTTAGTGGATCAAACTGATCAAGGAAGTTGCAGGTGGTAGAAAGCAGCATCCCATCCCGTATCACTGGTGGTCATTTAGAGTGTATTTTTTACAGCTAGGTTGAAATAGGAATCAGTTTGCCAGCCCGCAGCATACAGACAGATATGGATTAGTATTTTAATGTGTCTCATCGAAAAACCTCAAAAGAACAAATGGATGAAGTCTTCCAGTATGGCAGCATTATGAGCTGCAGTGGAATAGAGTGTTACTACTGCTCAATCTGTCTAAAAGCCGAAAAAGTGTACTATAAGACAGAAATAATTCCTGAATTTTCACGGATTTCTTGGTCATTGTCACTAGCAAACTCTTCATGTCATTGCATGTGAGCTGGACAAAACCTTGTTTGTGACAATAGGGAGATCAAAACTGGAATAGTCAAAGCTTCAGTGCTGATCAACCCTGTTAATTTGCATAGACTGTGTCCTAGCCACAGGCATGCTTTCTTAACAGATTTCTGTGTTCATGGAATAGTTCCACTCCATTAGAAAGAAAGGAAATGCAAGAGATTTTGAAGTATCCAAGCTGCTACTGGATACCTTCTAGAAGAAAAGGATTAGCAGCCTGGGAGAGAGTGAGAGATATTTGGAGTTACTGTAGAAATAGAAACTATGAACAACGCTATTTCAGCAAACTGATCAAGTAGGAGCACATAGGTGAACTCTACTGTAAATACCAGATCTCTGGGACCTCTCACCTTGCTCTGATGCTAAGGCAAGCTGATTAGGTGGGAAAATCAATGCGATTTATAATGCAATTGAAAGCAACTTGACATCAGCTTAAATGTTAACTATTAAAAAAATCATCATCATTGGGAATAATATTTTTTCTTTATGTTGATAACATGACAGGTTTAAAAACTAACACAGAATTTAAGTGGTGGGTGGACATCTTTAACCACAACGCTCTCTTGGCCTGTTCAGTGGTATGACCTAAAGATCTGCTTTAACAGTGTATGACTGTAAGTGAAAAAAGTTGAAGTAGTTACCTAAACGTTGAGGTGTTACCAATTCTGAGAATTACTCTTGTGACATACAGAATCATCTAGGTTGGAAAGGACCTTGAAGATCATCTAGTCCAACCGCTAACCTAACACCGACAGTTTCTGACTACACCATATCCCTCAGCGCTATGTCGACCCTACTCCTAAACACCTCCAGGGATGGGGACTCCACCACCTCCCTGGGCAGCCCATTCCAACGCCTAACAACCTGTTCTGTAAAGAAATACTTCCTAATATCTAGTCTAAACCTTCCCTGGCACAACTTGAGGCCATTCCCTCTTGTCTTATCGCTCATTACTTGGTTAAAGAGACTCATCCCCAGCTCTCTGCAACCTCCTTTCAGGTAGTTGTAGAGGGCGATGAGGTCTCCCCTCAGCCTCCTCTTCTCCAAACTAAACAACCCCAGTTCCCTCAGCCGCTCCTCGTACGACATGTGCTCCAGACCCTGCACCAGCTTCGTTGCCCTTCTCTGGACACGCTCGAGTAATTCAATGTCCTTTTTATAGTGAGGGGCCCAAAACTGAACACAGGAATCGACGTGCGGCCTCACCAGTGCTGAGTACAGGGGTAAGATCACTTCCCTGTCCCTGCTGGCCACCCTATTTCTGATACAAGCCAGGATACCATTGGCCTTCTTGGCCACCTGGGCACACTGCTGGCTCATGTTCAGCCGGCTGTCAATCAACACCCCCAGGTCCCTCTCTGACTGGCAGCTCTCCAGCCACTCCTCCCCAAGCCTGTAGCGCTGCTGGGGGTTGTTGTGGCCCAAGTGCAGCACCCGGTATTTGGCCTTGTTGAAGCTCATACAGTTGGCCTTAGCCCATCGTTCCAGCCTGTCCAGGTCTCTCTGCAGAGCCTCCTTACCCTCGAGCAGATACATTTCTTGTGAAACTTGGATATGAGTAGATATGTGTTCGTAGCTCCCTCTTCAATAATTTGAAACTATGCTGTTGTGTCTTCCCTCACGTAATAAATTTATTTCTAAGGAGGAGGAACTCTGAATTGAATGTAAGGACTTGAAGCCCCTCCCCAATTACAAACGTGCCATTTTCTGCATGAGTATGTGACTTGCAGAATGTCCTAGCTCTAAAACATGTAAATCAATTATATATCTAGAAACACTGCTGTCTCTCCTCAGTGATAGCACTGTTCCTCATCAGGCAAGTCACGTTTACTTAACCACTGTGTACTCCTATACATGTCACTGCAATCAAATGGTTCTGAGCACATGAAGAAAACATCATGCACTTTGGTCAATAAACAAGATAGTTATCTTTGAGCTAAAATCCCAAATTATTTCCTTACTCCAACCACCAGGTTTCTGTTTGGGAGGGGAGGAGGACGACCCCCGAACAAAACCCCCCAACCATCCGTTCTGTATTGCCTCCCTGTTTCCCTGGCAAGTCTTGCATCCACATGGGAATTAGCATCTCTTTAGGTGAGAAGGCTCTGTTCAGTTTGTGGACATCCAGTTGGTGCTCACCTGCTGCCTCGCAGGTGAGGCTGTAATGGTGCAGACTGGCTTGACATCCATAACAGTATATGTCACCACTAAAACTGCATTTTAATTTCCAAGAATAAAATATTTTGTATTACTTGGGAGGAAAAAAAAAAAGCAAGATGCCAACTGATTCCAAAAAGACTGTCACAAAGACTTGAGGTTTACTGAATATACTGGGTGTTTTCAGCAATGCCTTTGAGGTTCACCCACTAACAATACTTCTGAAAAATGTCTTTAAAGTCTGCATCTTATTCTTTTGATGGATTACCAGAATCTCAGGCTCATGCCTGAATTTAGTGCTACGTAATCTGCAGCTAGGGCAGAGAAGGAGGAAATGAGATGAGAATGCCTGAAGAAACTTTAGATGTCCTTTCTTTGATGTATTTCACAATTTTAGCATGACTTCATAGCTGGCAGTATACAATATATACAAGACTCAGAGAGCCAACACAGCATGACAGCCTGAAACAGAAGTATGTGTTACATACCAAGAGAAAAGTGAACTAAACAGTCAGAAGTAACTGCAAAGTTCAGGCAAAGTTGTTATGAAAGTGCTGATTGTGGCTCCATAGTTATGAATTGACTTGGTTTTTATTTCTGAAGAAGATATTAAGTCCCTGTAATATCTAGAAAAAAATAGAGCACTTCTACTCTCAGATTACAGAAAAGAATAAATAAAAGTTATGTTGCTTTTCTGTATAGTGTGTGTACCTGGCTGGTGGTTCTTGTGCCTTCTGAAATAACACATTTTACTTATTGTTAGATTTGGAAGATTTATTACTTTCATGTATAAATCTCTATATACAACTTGTAATTAGGTCTAAGACTAACTGGAGACCTCGCTAGACAAACATGCTATGAACAGAGATTGTTAGACACCCTAAATATTACGGGAAGAAGAGTAGCCAGCTGTAATGTATCTTGCTAAGCAAAAAAGGGAAATTGCCACGTAACAAATCTTAAGCAAGTGATTTAGTACTACTTCAAGAGCTTCTTTCAGGCATATGGTGCTGTGATGGGTGCTTCAACCAGTGTTTTGCTAATGAAGTTAAACATCAGTGGGCAGTAGTAATGAACTTTAGATTTATTACATAGCCATGTAATCTTGGGATGACTGTGGACACCTGTGCATCAGGGATCGTTTGCTGTCACTGGTAAACCTGAGGTAGTCATGAAAGGTGGTTAGAAAGATTCTTCGCAGCTTGCCTGAAGGGGGAAGCACAGACAAATGTGTTGCTGTTCCTACCCCCAGTTCAGCAGATCTTTGAGTGTTTGGGGCTTCCAAGATTCAGTTATTTTAATAGCAAACGTGGCACATCGTGAAGATTTTGTTTTTCATCTGTACTTAGGTCTGATTGCTTCACTCACAAAAATGTTGGTGTGTTAACCACTTCTTTAAAAATGCTTGCAAACACTAGAGAACTGACATTCCGAAGATGGCAGGAAGCAGCTTCTTGACTGTCCATCAGTGGCAATTGTTACAAAATCTGCTCACTCACTTTTGTGCAACAGGATAAATTCTGGGAACAAATTTGGAAGTGAAATTAGAAGAAAGGCAGTAATTCAACTAGCAGAATTCTCATTTGGCATGTAAGGTGGGTGACTGTTTTGTTCTTTCTGCTTTTGCTTTGTATTGACCAGTAGAAAATATAACTTTATTTGGCAACATTAGAAATCTGATATGGGATGCCTGTAGCTTCTTATTAACTTTTTCCTATGTGTGTATGTGCTCAAATGGGTGTTTGCAACCTAACCACCGAGTTCAACTTTTTATTGGTGGAGGAAAAGTAAGGTCTGTCCTGATGACTTAAGTGGATGCTTCTATTCTACTGAAAGACAAAGGACCAAGATCTCCACTGGTTTTACTTTACAGACTATAGTTCTGTTTCATCTGTAGACAATTTGGCTTCAGGAAGGAATGCATGGTCCTGAAACAGTACGATACAGTGACCAGTGCAAAGGATGAGATGTGATCTCAGATGCAGGTCTGCTATTGCGCTGTGAAGCTGAAATCCTCTTTTGTTGAAAGATTAAGATGCTGTCTGTTACCTCTTACAGCAGTACTTATAGTTTTGATTTCCAGCTTCTCAGCCAAGTATCTGTTGTCAAAAGCATTCATGACTAAGGGAAAGGATTAAGGATTTTGCCAAACAAATAATAAAAAATAAGACTATCCATGTTCGTTCTTCCAGATGAAGATTATATTAAAGACATATTTAGGTAGCATGGTTAAACTTAGTTTTGTGTTTGTTTTGGTGTTTTTTATTTAAAGTGTATTTGCATTTATAATACAGCTTTTCTAATTGGCTGGTCACAAATTATATTAACTGTTTAAGAAACAGCATATGATAATTTGAGACAAGTGTATATAACATATTGAGTGTAGCCTCCAGTCCCCTTACTTCAAGGTACTCTAATTCATTATGATCCAATATATTATACCGATAGTGCAGGGAGATGCTGAGAGATATGTGATAAGCAAAGAGCTTTCTCTCTGAGTTAAGTAGTCTTACCCATTTTATGCATACTCCTCAATTTATGGCAAAGGTAGAGTGGACTAGTGTTAAGGTAAAAATGTAATCAGCTGTACAAAGGCTGAAGCCTAATATGTGATCATGGGCAGACAGAGTAGAGGCTAGGCCTCAGCCAAAGAGGAATTTTTCCTGTTCTCAGAGGAAGGAGGCCTTGTTCCCTGAAACATAGGTGTTCTGCTTATTTAAAAATCATTAGGAACACACTAAATCCAAAGTTTAAGACTGCTGACTTGCCAGTTGGAAATCCAGCATTGTGCACTGTGACAAATACAAGAAGCGAGTTCTGTTTTGGAGGAGAATAGCAGCTGTACTATTCCAACAAAACATCAGAACATAGCTCCCTTTTACATGCTTCCAAAACATGTCATAACTAATTCTTCACCTGCACAAAGTCCAAGCTCTATTAGGTTTAGTGAATTGTGTTTGATAAGCAAACAGTGCTGAGTTTTTTCATGGAGGAGATGAGGTGACTATGTGGCATTATAAGCTCTTATTCCTCTTTTCCCAGGTTGCTTTGTCAAACAGACAAGCTTGACATCTCTGGTGAATGCAGATTTCTTTCCTGTGCATTTCACAAGTTTATTGAAAAAATTATGATGATAAAAGTTCATGGTTACAGGAAACAGGAGAATTGTCATCCAAAGCAGCCTTTGCTGAAACTGAGTGAGATGTTTCTTCCTCCTTTCTGCTTTTGCCAGTACCTCTACAGGGCTTAAAATACACTTGTTTTGATAATAGAGACTGTTGCGTAACTAACATCTGAGAATGAAGTAAAGTATTTAGTGGATTTAGAGTAAATCTAAAACTCGGTCCAGCAACATGATTCTCAGTATAGAATCTCTGGATTCATTCCTTCTCTTGATAGTGTTCATTCTTGCAACTAATTTCTCATAAATTACCATAAATTCCTTCCTAAAACTTTAAACTAAAATAATACTAAACAATGGGAGCCAATTTGTTGTTTGTGTAACATTCTGCATATGCAATACTACTTCAGGATTTCCAAACTGACTCAGCATCCTTTGACAAACAAAATGCAGTCTTGATAACTGAGCGGCAAATCAAAACAACTACCCTTCCATTTGAACATCCTCTGTTAACTCATTGACACTGATGTAAAATATTTCACTGACCCACTAAATATGAGTAAACGGAATGTGCTCAAATGAGAGGAAATAATTTTGGAGAGAAGTCCACGAGGAACTCATAAGAAAGTGTTGAATTTTCTGATGTGCAGATATGTGATGACTGTAAAATAATGACAGAAGAGATTAATGAAACAGACGGTTGTGTCATGAATTAATCAAATGTCAGGATACAGTCTAGAGCGGTGGGAAAGATGGTTTGCATATACTCAGAGAACTGTGCCAAATGTAGTTTAGAAATGTCTGTGGAGAACAAAGGGCTGAGCTGATTGCAGAGTGCCCTGATGGCACCGTTGTAGAGAGATTGTTGAGTGAACGATCTTGGTGTGAGATGGTATCCTTCTTTCAAAGTACCAGTAGCTGTGAATGGTTTCCTGGCAGAGAGGGTATGCAGTGAGGTATCTACCAGAGAAGGCAGTGATGTGAAAAGTCAGTTTGGAAAGAGTGGGTATTTGAACATCTCTGGAAAGGTTGCTGTAAAGCTCAGAGTTAAAATACTCTGCAAATTTGGATCCCTGTATTACTATTAGGTTTCCAGCCACCACCGTAACGGGACCATTTTGTGTACCTGAAATGTATTGTATCATTTCATATGGCCGTTTTGTATATATGTCCTCGGTTCATACCATGCTGCTGATGAAACAACCTTGGGTTGTTTTTTTTTTCTTGACATGCCCCCTCCCCCTATGCTCATACTGTCTGATGTCTTAATCCTTTCTTTATCAAAATGTAAAACCTCTGGTGGCAGAAAACATGCTGAAAATTTGAATGGGGCATTGTCTCACCCCA
Organism: Strix aluco; assembly: GCF_031877795.1. Taxonomy (NCBI): domain Eukaryota; kingdom Metazoa; phylum Chordata; class Aves; order Strigiformes; family Strigidae; genus Strix; species Strix aluco. The sequence continues at coordinate 57,997,526 of NC_133934.1, forward strand.
CACGCAATATTTGGCAGCCTCAGAGTGACTGTAATCACAGCTGCTTTCAAATCTGCTTGCTGTCAGAGGATCTCCCGCAGGCCCTGTGAAAGCCAACATTAAGACCAGAGCAGGAGCAATAAACTTCTGTCTTCCATGGTTATAGACATCCCAAAGCCTACTCAAAGGTGTGCTTAAACTGTAGCCAAAATCATCACTTTTCAGTTGGAGTTGCAGAGGTGGAAAAAAACCTTTCCCTTGATATTGTTAATGGATCAGTGTTGAAGAAATCTGCAGTGTAGTGATTTACTTACTCGGTTTAGCATCTTTCTTCAGAATTCTTGTGCTGGGAAAATATTGATTACAGCTAAGACCCTTTTTCAGTGCATTCAACTAAAGAACTTTTTGGGAGACCACGGATTTCTGTCCTTAGATGTTGGCCCCTCCGTTCCCATCCTCATACTTGCAAAATTATCGGTTCTGTCACCCTATGGTAATTTCACCCCATGGGAATGTCATGATCAGACCCATGGATAAATAGGACTCTTGCAACACATTGAAAATATAAACCAAACCCGTCACTCTTTCTGAAGAAGTTGTACAGTTCAGTCTGGGTCTTGAGAAACCCACACAAATGTTCCTCTTTTTTTATGGGGCTAGTTTTAAAGTTGTTTTAAATAAATAAATTTATAAAAACCTAATGAAAAGGGATCTCTTTCTTTACAAATGGTTTAATCCCACTGCTAGAGAGGATGTAATCCAGATGACTCTTTCAGAGGACAGGAAGGATTTCTGCCAATATTCTTATATTGCTGAAAGATTCACCAGGCAGCCTTCCTAGCTGGAAAAAAAAAAAATGTATTACAGTATCACTATTAGTTTTACCTCCACTTTCCACCCCCAATCCCCCTTTCTTAAATCTTTTGAGAAACAAAAAGGCAGCAGGGGTTCAAGTGAAGACCTTAAAAGGAATTTCTCATTAGTTTTAAAAGGTAGTTTTGCAAACTTTTGGTAAAGCAGTTAACTGAAACTTGACGTAATGTGGCTTATTTTCATTTAACAGTGTAATGATGTGGTGATAGAGTATGGCCATTTTACCTAACTGTATCTTTAGCAAGAATTCCGAAAGTTTTGATTTGAAGAAATAGAAGTTGTCCAAACTTAACATGTAATAATAAAGGTTTTGAATAACTGAACTCATCTCTTCGTGTGGTCTTACTTTTTTTTTAAAAAAAACCAAACCCCAAACATTTGCCCCAGCTTTTATATTTTTGGCTTTATTTGTTCTACACATTATTCTAGAGGTTGGGGGGCCTTGTGCCTTCAGAAAATTATACCAGATGTTACATGCTTCAAAAATCCACGTTTTCTGAATCCCTTTTGTGGTTGCGTGAGTTGTTTAAAACATTGTGATTAGCGTCATACCTAGTGATCATAAATCACAGTTTTCTGTGATCAGGCATTTATTTGCTGACATTTTATTTGTTCATCATTCAGTATTGCCAAATTTTAGTAACACTGTGGAAAATGCACCGTACTAAAGCTTTGTTCACATAAACTTCTTTGAAACATAGACTTTAGACTGATTGAGCAAGTCATAAAAGCAGCATCAAATGAATGAACACTTATAATCGTCCTCTGTGATTTCAGAGGTAAGATTAGCACAGATGCATACCTTGAGCCCATCTCTCTATGGGAAGGCATTATATGAAGTATAGTAAACAAAAATACAATTTTTGGGTTCTTCTCAGCAGAGATCAGATGGAGTAGCTGGAAGAGCACAGGCCAATATCTGATTTCATTCTAGCATTAACTTGCAACAGCTCATGGACTATTTTAGGAACCTTTTTTGTATTGTTGGGGCTCAGTTTCAAATAGTGATGCAAAGGAATGAGTGCTCTTGGCAGGCAGAAAATTCCCCCAAATTAGAAATGAAATTAGACTAGCATAAATAGTGTTACAACAGTAAGGTTAATCAGGAAATGGAATAATTTGTGGGAAAGGATTGTTAAAGTGTCAGTGTCAGAGACGTTCCTGGACTGCACATAGTGTAGATAGTGCTTCACTGAAAAGGAAGGGATGGGAAAGTCTCTTCTTCCTCAGTAACTGTAACACAAAGCACTGCTGCTTTTGTGCTTGTACGTTCTTTTTCATTTAACAGCAAACTTCTTGGTGAAGATCAGAAAACTCTTTACATAACCACTTCCTGGTATGTCCTTGAGTTGCTGATAGCTCAAAGGAGAAGCTTTTTTTTTTAAGTGTGAGTACTCTCTTCCTGTTCATGGCTTGTGTGGGATTGTTTGTGGCTGATTATTATGTATAAAGTGTAAGTAAAAATTTTAATGATTTTTGTATGTACAAAACTATGACCAAATGCCTTTTTCTGCTGTCAAAAGTTGTCACACAAAAGCACTTAGAAATGACCACCTGACTTAAGAAATAGATCTTGAATCTCTTTAGTCTGATATTCTGTCTTCACTGGTGACTAATACCAGACTGAGAGAGAGATGCATGAACTTCCAGTGTATGTTAAAGTAGGACAGTTTCAAATTCCTGTAATAACAAAGTCCTTTTCTCAAAACCTATTCTAAAGATGTAATGTTATTTCCAGAGGTAATACTGGTATTTTGTACAAGGATGTGCCGCCACTTTATAAGGAAAAATTAAACCAACTTGTCTTAAGGAACAACTTCATAGGTTAAAACAGTGAGAATTGAATGTTCAAGTGAGGAACACTTCACTCAAGTGACAGCATTTCAACTGAAGTGTCAAAGCACTGAGTTGATCACTTTATCAGCTTTTAACTGTGTTTTTTTCCACATCTCTGGATGAACAGCTGAGAAGCTGTACCTGTAGCGTCCACACCCATTTCTGAATATGCTGGTTATGGCTGTACAGTTTCTTCCTTGATGAAATTATCCTTCCACAGTACTAAAGGTATGTCTAAAGTGCAGGTCTTTGGAGTGCCTTCAGACTACCATGCCACAGTGTGTAGTTGGCTGATTTCAAGTCTGTCTGCAGTAGAATGAGGCATAGTATCATCCCTCCTCCCTCTTTTGCATCAAAAGAAGTCTAGGCACATGGGCCAGACTTGAGGCACACAAAGTATGTCCAGATTTAGCCTAAGTCAGAAAAAAATCGGTATCCTTTCCATGAAATGGTATTTGTGTCATCAATAACTACATTTGATTTTAAAAAAAAAAAAAAAAAAAAGCTAGTTGCATTGACCTTTTAATGATTCGGAAAATAAATGCCAGTTTCTAACCAACATCTTTGTTCCTAGCTTGTTAGAGTCCCTGACTACTATTGCACATCAATGTTAGGACCTTCAAAATAGCCTAGCAAAATTGATTCTTCCTTGCCTGGTTTTCAGGTAGCAGGGGAAGATAGAAAGGGCCATTTCCTTTAAAGACAAATCTATTGGCTACTGGTTGTCCTACAGAGACTCCAACAGTCTGTCTGGCAATGAAGTGGGGAGAGACTACAATAAAATTAGTGTCCTAAAATAAGAGATAAAAGTTGAAGATAGGAATCTTTTTTTTCATTGTAGTTCTTCAGCTTCTTGTTTATTAATTTTGTGCTTCAATTGTAAAACTGGAATATGGTAGTGATAGGGATTTATGTTCTCTGTTAATGTGAGCCGCAGTTAAAACCTCATGAAAGGACAGATAAAGGAAAACCAAACAAACCAGGAGTTCATTTGTTTTCATAACACAGTGGATCACAGTGGTAGCACAAATAGGACAGAGGAGAAGAAAATGGAAAACCAGGACTACCTTCAGCAGACTGAGTGGGGAGGGTAGAAAGTTACAGGTAAAATTGCATTTGATTGTTTTGTACTAAATTCATACATTGGCCAGAATCCCTGATACAAATTCTTCACACTGGAAAAATGTTTCTCAGGGGAATCTATCTTATTACTTTTTTTTCCATTTTGATGAAAAAAGTAATGATATGAAGTGGAAAATGTCAAGTAAAATTAATCTAAATATTGGTCTCATGTAACACAATAGAAAACACATTTTACTGTGTGGTGGTATTATTCGCTAAAGACCTTAAGTACAGGTGTGCCAAACTGTCAGAATATGTTTTATACAACTGATCGATTTTCCTTTGCTAGAAAATGCTGCAGTCCCTAGGGCTTGTGTCTCCCCTTGGACCATGACCTAGACAAGTTTTTAAACACTTGCTGAACAAGACCTACCACTCTGTTCCTTTTCATACCTATATACAGTCCCAAATGAGGATATTCTCCACCTGTGTAGTGTGGCTCTATTACTGCAGTGCCTAAGCATCTCACCTGGACCATTTCTGCTTTCTAAAAGACAATAGTGTGAAAGTGAGGGACAGACACCATAGAGGTGGTGTGACAACTGCAACCTAAACATAGATACAGTTTGCTTTCATTGCATGTCTACAGCAAGTCTGTCTGTGTGTGTCCTATCCCCAAAGTATGGATGTGGAGCAGGTAATGGAGGTCTGCAGCTGGAGTCTGCTGCCTGTGCTCCCTGAGGGTGTCCCTTGGGGACCTTGCTAGAAGAGAGTTGTTCATCAGTGGTAAGGCTAAGATGCAACTGTTGTACTCCAAACCAGAGAGTTTCTTATTTCGTTAACTGGAAGGTACAAAGCATGCGTGCTGATGGGCTTAGATGCTTCCAAGTTAAGCAATTAATCTTTGATGAAAATTTGATGCTAAATTTGTTACCAACTTTGATTTTTAGATTTTTGGAATCCCTTTGGTAATGTAATCCAAGATACACTGGAAACCCTTTCAAGAGCAAGAAATTAAACCCATATTTGCAAGTCTTGGCCAGTTTCCTAAATGCTAGAATGTCCTCCCTCTTGGAGTCTATTTTTCTGAAATGGAGCACTGCTGATTATGTGCTGTTCGGATGACAGCTTGGGAAATTTGTAAGAGGAGTGAAGGGTTGACCTACTTGTATCTTAAATTTTTTTTCTATGTTCTTTGTGAAGATGTTCCAGTTTAGTAGTTGATTTTAATTTATTGACACCTTGTCAAAAAACTTTTTGCCACAAATAGCTCTTTTCCAAGTAGAAAGCAAATAACTCTTTAAGTGGAATGTTTATATTAAAACAATTGTGACTGATGTGTCCAGCACTGCTACTTAGTTACTGCTGTTTATATACACTTTCTGCTGTTTGGAAGAGCCATATTGTCTCAGATCACCTTCAGTTCTCACTTAAGAATCTTTTGGGCTTTTGCTCTGATAGATACCAATTGTCTTTCTTGAATTTTAAACTTAGTCACATCTATACACACACGTATTAATTAGGGTCAGTGTTGAAGATGGATTTTAAGAATTAAAAATAGCGTTGTGGCCACAGCATTTGATTCTTTCAGGGTTAGAAGGATATGTAGTTCCTGTCAGCAATGTTCTCTGAAGTATCTTTGTTTCAAGGTCTATGCATTTGTTCATAAATAAACGTATCTATGCATATTTATTTATGTCTGTAGACTTTTTCTCCCACTGGTGAGAATAGCTGGCTTACCTTCAATACACAACAAGCAGTCAATTTAAGTACAATTCAAATTCACTTCTGTTTTTCTTAGCTAATGAGTAGCAAGTGATTTGCCAGCCCTAATTATGGCATTAATGTGTTTCCAAGAGACACAGAGAGAATAAATGCCATTAAATTCTACAGTGGCTTAAAGCAGTTTGGTGTAACTGTGTTTAAACAAAGCAAAATGCAGCCTCTCTTTGTTACATGCAGTCAGTGGTGGCAGCTGAGGTTTTTTCGTATGACAAAAAGCAGGCAAACTAAATGTCAGATTAGAACTGTCCTGCAGAAACCTAAAGAACTATTTTTATTTATAAATTTATTTTTATTTGGTAATTTTATTTTTACAAACTCTTCAGAAATGCATATATCAGCTCTCTGACAGCATGTGATGTTCAAGGTTGTGCAGTCAACTGAGGGGGCTGTATAGAAAATAGAATAAAAAACTGAGGTTCTTTGTTGCATATGCTTGAGGAGTATCACAAAGTAAGTGGGAAAAGATGAGCATGGGTCTTTTTTTTTTAAAGTTGGTTGGTTTTTTGGTTGGTTGGAGTTTTTTAATGCAGTGATGCGAAATTGTACCAACTGACAATCTCATCAGCTGCAACCTGGTTACATGGCATGTGAAAAATAGCCTGTGTAAGTATAGCAAATCCTTTCAGAGGGTACAGCTGGCTTGAAATGAGCTGTTAGAGAGGACTGTTGTATGGGCTGTTGCATACAAAAATCTCTTTTCCTCTTTTTATCTCTTCTTTTATTGAAAACGTATTATAAGCTCTGAGTTTGAGCTTTCCTTGAAAGCTTTAAAAAAACCTTATGTTCATATAGAGCAACTTATGTTTTCCTTATGTTGCTCCTGGTGCCAGAGGAATTTATAAAGTGCTTTTAGTGACTTAAAAGCCCACAAAAGTGTAGGATAATCCCTCCCTGTCTTTAACAGAGTCCAGTATCCCTTCATCAGCTGTCCTAGTGGGATGGCTCCTTATTGTAGTAATATGTCTTCTCCACTGTGGATGTATTTGGGCTTGTGGATAGGTTGAGGCTTGTTCTGACAAATGTATATTATTCTTCATCTTGCTCTTCCCTCTAGAAGGCTGAAATCATAAGAATTTGTAGGATCTTTCTGAGGCTTACCTGGTAGTACCAATGTGATAAAGCCATTTAAGTGTACACACCTGTACATGAATTCTCACTTCTCTGTTATACCAGTTTTTACAGGCTTTTCAAACACATGATCTGCTGACATGTACAGCACACAAGTACCAAGTGTACTCTGCTGCTTTGAGGCAAGAGCAGAGACTCTATCACCCCTGTCTTCTACAGGTGACTTTTGCTGCTGGTTTACATGTCATTTGGTTCTCTGTCCTATCTTAATAGTCCTGGTATCTCTAGAAAGCCTCATAACTGTATTTTTCAGTGCTATAGTGCGAATGGCCAGAAAACAAGTTAACAAGGGGTTAGAGCCACACTTGAAGCTCCGTCTCCATCAGCTTAAAAAGAAAATAAGGCTGTTGCACAGAAAGTATCTTGCTTAAGACACCTAAAAGAGATTTTGGGAAATCCTATTCCCAGTCTTGTAGGAGTTTCTTTTGCCCTCTTGTTACATGTTTTTGTACAAGTTTCACAGACTGAAATTAAAGTAGGTAAGTTAAAATCCTGGTCCAGCAAACCACATAATACTATAAAGTGCTTCTCTAAATTGGGATGTGAACCCTTAACTCCACTGAAAGTTTAGTGCTTAGCCACCTTTTGAGTATCATGATGTGAGGGACATGTCTGAAGATGGTGTTGCTATAGGACCAGGATCAGAAGTTGAGAGATTCTGGTTCACCCTTATCTATCCACAGTAAATGATACATCTCTTCCCTCACTTAAACTGAATGGTGGTGGTGTCTTTTTCACTCCATATGGAAAACCCATTTCATGCTTTGTCTTGCCTTGTATTCCAGACAATGGCTGGGGAAAGACTTCAGAGTAGAAAATACAGGAAAATTGGACTCTGATACTGAAACAGTCAGGAAATACCATATTCTAAGCTTAGTGGGCGCTGACATTTTTTTTTTTAAGAGATCCTTAGTCCTTAATATGACCCATATTAAAAAAATATCCTGTTAAATTCATCAGCTGTTCCCCACATGGTCTTAAAACACTTTCCAAGAAGGTATCTATGTATGTAACTTTTTTTGTTTGAACAGATTATTTAGTGTTTTCTTACTTTTATATGTCTCAAAGTTGGATGTTTATCTGGAAGGGAAAAATACTTAATAGCAGGTGGTATTTCCAGGTTCAAATAACATATCTTGATTTGAAACTATATTCAGTGATGTAAAATAGAAGGATATTTACTAGCATCAGACTTAGTGAATGGAACATTTTCCTTTTCGAACTTTAAATGTAAACTATAATGTTACATTTTAGATTTGTGTGGCTATTTGGAAGTAGTGTGTTATCCTTTGTCATGTTCAATACCAAGGAAAAATCCAATTTCTGAAAGGAAAATCTAGTTTTATTTTAATAAAGGATTGCATTTCTTTACTGGCTCAGAAAATCTTTAGGCAACAGATACATTTCAATGGAGTTGTCTCCAGTTTACAAAAAAAGTACTGAGTCATGGCCAAACAAGTTATGTGACTGCTTTTCTTCCAGCTGTTAGAGGCTAAAATCGGGAATAGAACACAAGTCTCCCAACTCCCTTGTGTGTCACTAAACCACCTTACTACTGTGTCATCTATAGCATCTTCTCTAGCACCTTCCTTTCTACTGAGCAGGCACATTAATCTTTACCTGATATTCTGTTTGGGTGGTCCTTTTACATATGGCAGAGAGATAAACAATGTGAAAGTTTAGCTGGTTCAAGGAACTATATTATATTACAATGCTTGGTTAGTTTAACTTTGGCACATGGTCGAATACAAGGGGTAATTATATTCTGGAGTTATTCAATATTTGAACAGCTTGGAAAGAACAGTCTTCAGGGAGGTGGAGGGCTAAGTTTGATTACAGAGCTGCCTTATTTATGCCTTATGGGACTATGTTGTTTGCTGGCTTGTTTCTGATTCGAGGTGCAAAAGAAATAAAATACTGACATAAAGATTTGAGTTAGAGTAGCTGAACACCAATAAGAGTATTTTGTTGAACAATGGATTTGATGAGTAGTGTTTAGCCATGTACGCAGCAGAAGGCATGTCTCACTGTTCCACACTGTGCAGCTTCCATATGGACATGTGTAAGAAGAGGAGTGAGACTGAATGTGAGTTTTATACTGAAAATCAAATAAGTGTTCTGTCTGGGTGTATTACCTGCCACCTAGGTTAGCTTACCATTTCAGTTCCTACTGTCTACTTATGACAAGAGTTTGCTGTAGGTCTTAACTATATGGCCCTTGATCCATCACTAGGAATTTATGGTCAGCGTTTGACCCATCAAACATATTTGAAAATTAATGGATATCTAAATCATTCAGGCAGCTCTGAAATCCCCATTCTTAATATTTCTGCACTATTCATTATCTTAGCTGTGATAAGATGCTGTAGTGATGAGTGCCTGAGGGCCGAAGACCCATCATTATTTGTCTTTCATTTTGCCTACATAAGATATCTTGCTCTGTTTCTGGAACTGTTTACTATGTGGTAATGTTCACTTTCCCAGGTTCTCTGAGGTAATTCTATAAAACAACACGTTGTCCCTTAAGAGGCCAAGGCAGATGACTGTTTGAGGGACATCTGAACCACATGATCTGTCCTGCAATGAACATCTGGTTCAAGATTCCCATCATGCTGGGAATGATTAATGAGTGTTTTTAAATGTATTTCACTTAATGACTATCTGACTTAGTACTAAATGGCTGTTGCCTTTCGCTTAAATATCTCACATCATACACCTGAGCTCTGAAGTATTTACCATGTTTTTTCTGTCTATTTTCTAGCAGCATAGTGTTTTGAATATATAAATGCACAGCATACAGCATTGCTTTCCCCCTTGAGACTTCTGAACACAAACTTTCTGCAGATGTGTAGGCTTGCAGGGAATCATTAGGTACAGAAGGCAGACTTTCTGAAAAGGGCTGACATTAGTGAGAATCAGGAGAAAAATATTTGATCATCAGTTGTCCAAGGATCCAGGTTCCTGAGAAAACAGGGAGATTTCCTGACTTGATTGCAGGTAAATGAGGAATTTCCCAGCACCTGAGCAAGTCAACAGCATGTAGCTATTGAATACTTTTGACACGAGTCTCATTGGGGGTGGGTTTGCATGGTGCTGTTGTGAAATCTGAAGGGCCATGGATAAGGTGAGTGAGATGGTGGGAAGATGGGGGTAAATGTTGATTTCCTTTTTAGGTACTAGCTAGAACCTTCGTGGCTAGCTCTGAAATAACACCTATCCTCACCACAGAAGATTTTGAACCATAGCAACAAGTAGAGTTCCCTGTCCAGGGAGGGCTGCTCTGAAGGGTGGAAGTCTGTGGCCTTGAGGAAAGGAAAAAAATCAGCTACTTTATTATTCTCATAGCACTACATAAGATCCACCTGGCTTTGTGACATGCCTGTTCTGTAGACATCAGTGAAACCTGGGAATGCAGAATGGAAAAGAATGAAGAAAAAAAAATACAAGAGTTTGTTCAGCACCTCACTGAAACCATTTGTAGCTTAACTGGCAGGCAGACAGGCATTTAAGATCTCACCAACTGGACACTGAGACAGTAGTTTTTCTTGTCCTGTTCTGAGGACATATGATGGGGAAAAGCTTTAGTTCTGCATTGACTGTAATTTGGCTATATAAGAGGTTAATCTCTCTGGCCCAGCCCATAACTCTGTTGCAGATTCTTTAATTTTGGGAGAAAGAATTAGCTCTTAAGTGCTTTCAAGGATGGAATCTATGTTCCTGCCGTTCTCAGACCCAATTTTGCTGTAACACTACTGCGTTTGTATAAGTGGCCTTAGACTGCTCAAAATAGAGATGTGTAAGGCCAGTTGATGGCCCACTGCGTTCTTCCAGTTGCTGAGAATTAGCCACATGGGACTAGGCAGTAGATAGACCCCTTTACTAAATCTAAGGGCCAAGTCCTGTCAGTGACACAGTGAGGACAACCCTTTTCCTCCCAGGTGATCCTTTGTTCTTTACACAGCAGATCCTTTTTCACTGCAAGAGGCCTTTCTGTGCTGCATGAACAGCATCAAGACTGAGCCATCAAAATCAGTTTAAAGCCCTTAAGCCCAAGATGTCACATCTGCTTTACAGAAATTACAACAGGAAAACAACATGATTTAAAAAAAAAAAAATCATTTCAAAATAAACAATGTAAAAACTTAGTGGAAAAACATCTGCAGTTTTCAGACCATTACAGCAGTTTGTCTGGAAGGTCATGGAGAATTTTTGCATTTTTTTTCTTGAATTTATTATTGTTTCCTTCTATTTCTAAACAGCATCATTTCCCACCAAGAAAGACTTAATTCTTGCTGATGTCAGCAACAGTATGTAGCTGTTAGGCAAGGTATACAGCATGTCTGAAATACTGGGAAGAATGTTTGCAATAATTAGGACAGCACAATAAATATGAAAGGCAACATTTACAAGGTTTTGTTCTTGTAAATTGTCTTAGAGGATGGAGATGCCTGGGAAAAAAAACAAAAAAACAAAAAAACAAAACAAAAACCCAAACCCAAACCAGAACTTCCCTAGCCACTAGAGCAGTTAGCGAAAGAAGCAATGATGCCTTTTTACATGCAAATAAGAAATAGCAAGCATAGTCACGTTTTGGACCAGAAAAAAAGTGTTATAAGTATGTCTGCACTGGGAGGGGCAGTGTCATGTAAGGAGGTATTGTGCCCGTGTATTGTTGCACAAGTATTGGAAACAATGTAGCTAAAGCTGCATGGTGGTGGAAGAGTTGTCTATGTGAGCTAATTATGTCGAGAAACAGAGTTAATCTGATCACACTGAATTTAGCTGGAAATGCTGTCCCTAAACTACTTTTGAACTAGCTTGTAAGAGCTAACAAGGTGTCTTACCAAAACTGCACTTCTGTGCAGAAATAAAGGCCACAGCAATACTAAGCAGCATCACTCAAATGCTGACTTGAGAGCTCTCATGCTGTTAAATGTTAGCGTGGTCACTGGCAGGACTTTGGTCCTGCAGGCCTTCCAAAATGCTTTATTTTTTTTATGAACATTTTACCAGCTCTGCAGATGTCACTAAATGGCTAATAACACTGCTATTGTAATAGAACTGTTTGCTGTCCCCTTCTTTCATAGATGCACAAAGGGAAAGATTTAGGAAAGCCAGTGTTCACAGAGAAGGCTAAAACAGAATAGTAAAAGTGTAAGTCCCTCTTGGTAGACTCTTGTGTACATTCAAAATATGCTTTCTTGTCATTTGCACTTGAATAGAAGCGCTGTTACTGCAGGAGTTGAGTCAGTGTTAAGAGACAGTGTTGTAGTGACTGGATTAAATCAAGTCTTTAAACTTCTGATACAACTGAATGCAACTCTGCCCCTGATTAACATTAAGCAAACCTGTCTCTTTAAGCTGTGATGTCCTGAATACTTGTTGTAACTTCTTATGAAAACACAAAACTTGTCTGCTTTCCAGTGCCCAATGTCACATATGGCTTTCTGGAGCTGACAGAAGGCAGACACTGTTGTACTTAGACTACAAAACTAAACAAGGATTGATTGCAGTGTGAGGGATCAGTGTAAATTTTGCTTAAGGCTAGGTTATGAGAGTGCTCTTTGGGATTAACTCAAGGCTCTTCCTCAGACTTCACATGGCAAGTGGGAAGCCTGTAACAAATCTAGTAGGATGTGATTTCATTATTTTACAGCTGCAAAAAAAAGAGCTGAACCATCAAACAAGCAAGATGTCTGATGCTAGTGTTATAATCTATTACCCTGTAATCAGCCTACACCCAGTGATGCAAAGCTCTTAATGACTGGGCATGTGCAGAACTCCTTCAACATACATCTGAGAAGTCCCCTTAAATTCAAGAGCAAGTGGGTTTATTAGGTTTGCCCAGAGTTAGCCAGGTAATGCAAATGCACTCTGTAAATAGTTTGCAGTAGTCAACTTCCATATCAACTAAAGTAAATTAATGGCAAAAGATGATAGCTCAGTCTTGATAATGCTGCATAGACACAAAAAATTTTCTCAGATGCTTGTAATGTAGCCAAATTCAAGTAATTTCTACCAGCTATTTCTTGGTTGAGATACTGATTTTCTCCATGTGTGGGAAGGGAGGAGTCTGTACTCTGCTATTTATAATAGCTTTTAAAAATTAATTTAGATTAATATCTATTTAAAATCTGTGTACGTGAATGAATATTCCTTTGGTGGACAGGGAGTATTTTATTCATTGTCTTCTTTTCAGGATCATGCTGTAAGCATTTTCCCCCTCTGATTTTATATGCCTGAACCTGTTGTTAAACTGAGATAAGGCGAGAAACCTGTGATCCACATGCAAAATGGTGAATTAGAAATGTTTCCAGCCATGCTTAATGCATGAACTCTTGTCTCCTTTTAACTTTGATTAGCACAGAAAGTAGCCCTTTGCTGTATGCTGAAGAAGGTGGCCTGTGCCACCTATGAATGCAGCCCCAGTGGACTAGGGACAGAAAGGCTGCACCTTTGTAGGATGGGATGTGAAAGAATTAACAGCACTGTTTGGTGCTAATGGGAAACTCGGGGGTGGTTCACTTGAGGTGACAAACAGCCTTTATAAAGTGACAAACTGTCCACTGAGAGCCTGGGCAGGATGAGCTGGGTTTGGCATACCAGCAGCAGTCTGTCTCCATATGTAGCAAGGTTTCTGAGGCAAGACTGTGAGATGATGATATGTGTGCATGTACGTATGAGTGTGTTGTGTTGGGTTACTGTGTGGTGGGGTTTTGGTAACAACAGAGGGGGCTATGGCAGCGGTCCCTGTGGGAAGCTTCTCGAAGTTCCCCCAGCTCCAAGTCGGACCTGCCTCTGGCCAAGGTCAAGCCACTTAGCAACAGTGGTTGAGCCTCCACAATAACGTATTTAGGAAGGGGAACCTGGGAGGAGGAGTTGAAGTTGTGAGGAGTTGTGAGGGAGACACTTATGCAAACGCTGAGGTCAGTGGAAGAAAGGGGAGGGGGGGAGAGGTGCACTGGAGAAGAGGCTCCCCTGCAGCCCGTGGTGAGGGGGCAGGCTGTCTCCCTGCCACCCATGGAGGTCACTGGTGGAGCAGATGCCAACCTGCAGCCCATGGAGGACCCAACACCAGAGCAGGTGGCTGTGCCCAAAGCAGTCTGGGACTCTGTGGGAAGCCCATGCTGGAGCATTTTGTTGCTGAGAGGATTGTGACATACAGGAGGGACCCACACCAGAGCAGTTCATGAAGAGCTGCAGCCCATAGGAGGGACTCATGTTGGAGAAAGTTTGTGGAGGACTGTCTCCTGTGAGAGGGACCCCATGCTAGAGCAGAGCAACAGTATGAGGAGTCTTTCCCCTGAGGAGGAAGGAGTGGCAGAGACAACAGGTGATGAACTGACCACAACCCTCATCCCCTGCCCCACTGCACCGCTCCTTCAGGAAACTGGGAACAAAGCTAAGCCTGGGAAGGAGAAAGGGGTGGGGGGAAGGTGTTTTTAAGATGTGGTAATGCTTCTCACTGTCCTATTCTGTTTGACTGGCAAATTAAGTGGTGGTGGTGTTTAAATTAATGTTCCTTTTTCTTCCCCTAATGAGTCTGTCTTTTGGCCATGACCATAATGGGTGGATCATGCCACCCTATCCTTATCTTGATTCCCGAGCCTTTTGTTTTATTTTCTCCTTCCCATTCCTGAGGGGGGAGACTGAGTGAGCGGCTGGGTGGTGCTCAGTTTTCCTCTGGGCTCAAACCATGACAGTTGTGTATAAGCTGGTTTTAAGAGTCGGGCAGGAAGGCTGGGAGCCTAGTTCTATTCCTGCTGAAGGTGGGAGAAAGCAGCCATTGAGGGAGAGTTAGAAGGGGAAACAGGGAGAAAGAGGAAATAAGAATGGAGCAAAATCAGAAGCACTTATTCATATTGTTTGTTTATCTTGGATTACTGAATGCATTGTTGCTTCCACTTAGTTGAACCAGTGTTTACTGCTTTATAGTGAGACATTTAAGTGTCAGATTTAAGCCTCAGCTATCAAACCCATCACTGTGGTGTGCATAATGGTATAAGCCAGCTAATTTTGCTGCTGTAACTGCAAAGAAATAATGACCAAACTAACAAACTCCAGGATCCATGTGCAAAGTCAGTAATGCAACCCATCTCTTTCCCCGCATGGTCGAGAACTTAAATACTGTGAAGAAGGTCTAGAACTTGCTCTGAGTTGGACTAGTTGTAAGGAGATTCTAACATGTTTACAAAATCCTTTTGTTTTGTCTTGGTGCTGATAATCACACCCCTGCTAAAGCAAGGACAATATTATGTCTGTATGGATGAAATTTAATGGCAACCCCAGATGGAATAAAATACTACTTACGAGGTAAATCAGATTGTGTCGATGAGATGTGGTTGATCTAATTTACAACCGAGTCTTCTCATTTAGTTAACAGGCTTTCCCCTCATACCAAAAATGCCCTATTTAATCTCCCCAGATCTACTCCCACGTTCTTTTTTCATATTTTATATCCAGAGTTTGGATGGTGTAGAAATCAGGAATGGGCCTCTGCCAAATTCTCTTTCTCTCTTTTTCTTTTTCTCCTCTTTGTCTCTCTTTTGTTCTCTCTTTCAGACTGATAATGCAATCCACAGTCAGCCATAGCTTGTAATGTTTTCCCTTTCTGTGGTTAGGAAGTTCCACTTGAAGGGACATTCTGGAAAAACCACAGTCAAGGAAGAACCTGGAAAGAGTACGTAAGCATAGCATATACTCGTGGGGGTAGCAGATGTAACAAGCTATAGTGCAAGTGACCTTTGCATCTAGTGATCCATCTGAAGTTGTAGGATGGAACTCCTGGTCTCTTTGGGGAGAGTCAAATATGCCCTCAGAGAGAGAAAAATCACAGGAACACTCCACAAGTCAAAACTGGTAGAGTTTCCAACCTGCTGTCTGTGAGTTATTCCAAATGGAATGCAAATTCATAAGACTGCAGTTATTCAGATTTTTTTCACACAGTTATTCCAGGTCCTTCATACTACAGATGAAGCTGAGCCATCTGAGAGTATCCACTCAAAGTGAACAGATTCATAAATTTGAAAAAATTGTACTGGAAACTAATATAGCTGCTCAATGTTTCCACAATTTGGCTCCTTAAATAAATAAAACTTAAAAAAAAAAAAAAAGGATTTCATTTATAGTATAGGCAGAATATACCAGCAATAGCACTGGAAGGTGAGTCTTGAGTAGCAAAATTGTCTGAGATTCCACATTATGTCTTCAGAATATTATTTTCCTATACTCTGGATGTAGGGAAATGCTAATATCCTAAGGCGCTCTTGTGGGAACTGTGAATCTTTAATTACATTCTCTATTCAAGGCCTAATAGTTGGATCTAACTTGCAGTAGGTGCTCAGAAAAATTTCAGTGGGTCCTGTTGAACTGGTGACTTCTTTTTGAGATAGAGGTTATTGAAACCATAAATAACATACTAGCAATAAACTCTACCGTTAGGGAGTTGTGATTGTCTGGTTAGGTCTCAGTGCATGAACAGGTCAGCAGAAACAACTTCAAATCCTTTCTTGCCTTGCGAATCTTGTCATTTGTGTCTGGCTGTAGAGTAGTTTCCACATCTGCACTTCTGCAACACATTGTGCCAAGTCCTGTGCACTCTGCTCATGTGAGTCATCACATTGACCTCAGCTAGATGGCTCCTGTGAGTAAAATGAACACAATTTGGCCCGTTGCCAGCACAAAAACTAATAGCTAGTTGCTGTATCTGGACTTCAGTTTCCTCAATGTTTCAAGGTACCTTATTTCAGCTGCCAAACATGGAGTATCTGAAAGCCCCATGTATGTTGTTACTTGAAGGCAAACAACCGGGCAGTCCTGAGGACTCTTGCACCACGATGGTTATCCCAGAAAACATTCCATGTTACGCAAAAGCCAAAGATTCCATGACTTCTGTTGTGGGCTCTCTTTCAAAATATGGGGTTTTTTTATTTCAAGAAGACTATGTTTCCCAAGAAAGCTTTTAGTGACATGTTTATTCATGTTGGTCAAATGAAAGTCATGTGGTACACCTCCGTTTCTGCTGTGGTGAGCCACGCGGTGTTTGATTATAATCCCACTATCTTGTGTGAAAAAAATAACCCAGCTGAATATCAGATGTGCCTAGCTTGCATGTCAGTGAAAGAGAAGGCATGTTACACAAGTCACCACACTTTGCAAACTCTATTTTTATTTTGGAACAACCTTCTCTTCAACTTTTTCCACTCTTTTCTTAGGCATGGAGTGAATCCAGGGTTCTTCCTAAGGTAACTCTATGAAAAGAAGACATAGGCACCAGGAAAGACAGCTGAATACCTGCCTTTTCATGTGGCTTCCCTTGTTTCTGGGATTAGTTGCACTAACTGGTTAGCTGATTTTTATACTCTGGAGATATATGAACGTGATTTCTGTAAGGGACTGTTCAAACATTGCATTCTCTTCAAAACTCAAGTGAGTGCCATCTCTCTGAATAAGTATTTGAAAAATCAACATATTTAAATACTTTAATATTTAAACATATTTGCCTTTAGAAATAAGTGTAAGACTTAATCAAAGTTATCCACTGCCTCTAAAAATAGAGACTTTGCAGACCTTTACATGAGCACAGGTAACGACTTTGTAGGGCTACCCAGCTTTGTTTCCCTGCTTCCTTCCTACCAGTAAGAGAATTTAGCACCAAGAATGTAAGATCCTTTTCGTGTGCGTGCAGATACATATGTAGCTGGTATAGGCATCTAAGTAGGCACATCTAATAAGCTAAAGAAAAGAACTGATGGGACAAGATGGACTGTGACATGCTGTGCAACTAGGTAATTGCTGAGCTGATGCTATGTTTATCAGCTTGGTCTGTTATTGCCTGTTTTATTTTTTTTATGTGCATATTTAGCTAAATTACTTAATTTTCCAAAAGGCTAGACATTCAGGGATCACATTCATGGTGGCTGAAGAGTAATTTTCAGAGCAGCCAAGTGGCAAAGCAAGTGTTGTGTTAGTAAAACTGACCAGTGAATGTGAAATAAGAGTATCCTAAAGTGATGGCTAGTCCAAATGACTAAAATGTAGAGTGAGAGGGGCTTTCTATGAGAATAGGAGAAATGTGTGTCAGGTGTGTGAAGCACAAGATCAGAGAAGTAGTCCACATATGCAGAGGACACTGTGTGTGCTGAAGGGGCAGAGGATGGCTGTAGCCCCTACGATCTGAATTGCTCCACTGGTGACCTGTATTGGAGGAATGACAGGAGAGGAACAAGGCCTCTTTGGCCCCACTGCCCAAACTGTGCATTCACAGAAGGGGCTGTATGACCTGGTCAGGCAGGATTGACACTTGTAGATTTAGCAGTTTTGGTCGCCCCAGAAATATCCATCTTCCTGTTAGTTATTTCAAAACAAATTCCATCATATTTCAAGCTTTGTGCATCTACAGGTGAGCCCGTTTAGTCTTGGGACACTGCACACTATTTATTTTGGTGCAGAACTTGTCCAGTGAGGTTTATTTCTAAAACATCTGTTTCAGACTTAACTTTTAAGATATTGCTGCCTTGTTTGCAATGGATATCCAAGTTTGAAGCCAGCAGGTAAAAGTACTTGGCAACTTAGAGTACAGAGGAAAACTGCGTTTGTTTCAACCATTGCAACGATGACTTGCAGTTAGCAAAGAAAAAAACACGGTGCCATCCTCCTGCTGGGAGCTTCAGAAAAATCAGATACAGACAGAGAAACAGGAGAAGGACAGAGCGGCCAGATCATGGGAACACTGAGATTCTGGTTCTGAATCAAGTCTGGTTTGTTTCCTTATTCATACCATGCCTGAAACTTGCAAGTTTTCATGAGAACAAAGAAATTAAGTGAACTTAAATACAGCTGGTTATCCCTCTAGGTACCATTGGATACATTTCAGTGTAATTTATTACTAAAAAGTGAAGGATGTTTTGCTTGATAGAAAACAGACAAAAAGAGGGAATTAACATCATAAGTGAAAGAAACGTGCTCCCTCTTAGCCATGGTATTGGGCTACTGCACTCTGGACGTGACTGTTGCAGCGCATGATGTTCCCTGTTCTGAGCATGCCCTGGGCAAAGAGCACAGAAAACCACTGCTTCACAGATGCCACCTCTGGTGAGCAGAGAGCTGGAATAGGCTATTTGGTACTGTCTTGAAGTGACCTGTCCTGCAACTGACCTTCGATCCTGGAGTTTTGGTGAGAACTGCTGCCTTCCTGACAGAGGATGGGGTATGAAGAGTGGCTAGGTGACTACTGCTGTTTAAACATGTTTTGTCATCATGTTATACCTGCTTAAGCCAGAAATCTTAGCTGGTTATGAAAGCAATTTTAAATAACTTTCCTTATGGTATTCTTGCTTTCCTGTCCTCTAATCAGTCTGTGCAGGCCACAGTAATTTTACTAGTTAGTACCAGTACAGTACAGTTTTCTTCTTCCATGAGAAACAGGTACTGACACCATTATGAAGACCTTGTCATCAGTTTATAGCTGAGCAGCCATTGGTTTGTGCTTTTAGGACTGGGTGTTTGTTGTTGTTTGTTTTTTTTTTTTTCTTTTTTCACCTCCCTCCCCACTGACTCCTCCAGACTCCTCCAACCCCTTCACTGGGGTTGGAAGGAGAGGGCACTCTACTGTCCATGCAAAACTAAGCTATAGGCTGCTTTTTTCTGTTGAGCTCCATAGAGGTAGAAGTGAGCTGATATAGATTAGCTGTAATATTTGAAGTACAGTACTGAGCAGAAAGTTGATTTTAAATGCGAATGGGTCACTTGGTCACACAACCAGGACATCTTCTAGTAGTCTTGTGGCACTAATGCAGCACTTGTGCAGTTACTAAACAGCAGAAACAAGGTCCGCTCACACAAAAAGTTACCCAACTAAAAGGAGCTTAACTGTTTTTCAAACTGGAAAGCTGCACTGGTGCAAAAAGCAAGTGAAAAGTTGTTTTGTAGTTGGAAACATATTCAGAGTTGGATGACCAAGCAGCTTCAGGAAGTCAGAGTTGCTGGTCCAGTCTGGTTAATTCTGGAATTTCTTTTCTTTCTTTTTTTTTTTTTTTTTTTCCCTTCCCCTGCTGCACACTTCATCAATTTCTAATATGAAAACCAAACCATTTCCTTATTTTCGTCATTTAATTTGGAACTGGATGGGACTTCTCTCTGTGTCCTCAGAATGATGAGGGCAGAAAGCTCATTTATCAAAGCTCTGCAACGAACAAAGCCAGGGCAGAGAAGCACAGGCATAATTAACAAGAAAAAAATGGAGCTTGTGGCTTGATGCTGATGGATACAGAATGTGCCACAAAGGAAACAAAGCTTTGAGAATGCTTTGAACATAAAACCAGTCTCACGGGATCAACAATTCCATGCCAGAGAGTAAATTCAGGATAAGATGGATAAGCTCCACCTATCATGACAACCAACAACCATACTGCTGCAACGGTGGACGATCTAGGTACTTCCTGGACATGTTTTGGGGTTGTCTGAGGAGGGAGGAGCCAGTTTACTTACTTATTTTCCCTATGAATGCTCCAGGTGGATTGAGCATTATTGTTATTGCTAGTTTTGTAATGGCAGAAGTGTGTGCCACAAAGGGATTTGTCCACAGTGAAATGGCATGTACTCCTTTGAGCTGTCAACAGCTTCTTTCTGTAGAAGACCCCAAAGACAAGACAGATGTGGTTAGACAGGTTCTGTTTGCATATATGATCACAAACCTACTGTAGCTTGTCATGCAACCAAGCTCAGTGTTACGGGCAGCACATCTATCTTCTAACCCCAACAGTCCTTAGGAAAAGTAAAACCAAATTCTGTATGAATGCTGCTGTCAAAAACAATTCATAAAGGATATAGGGAAACAAGCTTTTAAAAAGGTGTGTCTTTTCCTTGGAAACTGTTTCTTTTACCATATTCACATTTTTGTTTTCCTGTTGATTCAGAACTCTTTAATACTCAACTCCTTCAAAAACATGCTTACATATTCCTACCGCTACAGTCAAGTGTTGGACTAACCAGTAACAGAGTTTCAGCATGTACAGTGGAAACTATCTTGGATAAGAATAAACAAAACTTCTCTCTTGAAAAATAGGATGGAAACATGAAGATGCAGAACAGAGCTAGAGGGTGGGTTGCCAGTCCTGCTCGGTGGCAGTCCTTGCAAGATCAGTGAGGGTTACTATAAAACCCTCTGAGACTCGTGTATTTTTAAGATTGGTGGCAAGATTTAAAGCAACAAAAAGGAAAGGAAATGGATCTTGGTGCTGCATCTATATGAAATACTATTGAATGGGTTCTTAAATGTTGTGAAAGATGAGGAATTAAATTACCTTATACTGCCTTATTATTGGTGTCTTATCTTATATGGATAACCTGCCTTGGTCAAGTCAGCAAAGTGAACATGATTTAATGAACCTGTTCATATCTTTATGGATAAAAACATTTCATAGTGCAAGCTGGTTGAGGGTTGAAGAGTATGTATCATCAGAAGTGTATGTATAATCAGAAGTGATTGCATTACTGCCCCTTCATGAGTTACTACTACTCAGCAGATTTCTTTCATTGGCTGTGTACCTATTCTTTGGCTAGTGTGAAAACAAGCCAACATTAATTATTGGACTCATATTCATAGTATCTTAGGCTAACATATTTAATTCTGCAATTTCAGTGAACTAAAAATGTGCAATTTAAAGCAGTAACATGGTACATCACAGAACTTTTCCTGCTTGTGAATGTTTATGAAACAGGATAAATTTTCAAGACCAATTACTGGTCATGTGGAAGATAATTTGTTCACAGCATTGAAAAAAAAATCAACAACTTTAAATATCCTAAGCATTAAAATGTTTTTGTGTTAATTTGTTGTTTTATATGTATGTTTACAGATTACATGTGTGGTAGAACTCATCTGTGTTAATACCAAACTTGAATTCTGATTAAATCACTGAAAGGGGCCTATGCAGGGCTTGCTAATTCATTAAAGTCCAGAAATTTTCATGGTGACCTTAATGATGTAACTGTGCTGTCTTCCTGCTCTTTTTTTCTTAAATGCCTTTAGGCTTTTTATCTACTGTAAATATTTGTGAACCATAAACTTGTTTTTAAAAGTATCTATTCTCAGATAGCTTGCAATTGCAAATCTGACAGTCTGTTTTCTTTTGCCATGTCTCTTCTTTTCCAATTCCCACCGACAATTTCTTAAAAATTTCATGATGATTTTCCTAGTGTTTATTTATGGTTTTTGAGAATCAATGCAAACAGTATGTTTCAGTGAGGTTATGTGATAGTATTCTCTTCCTTTATATAAAACCACACAATTTTCAATTTCAGCACATTTCCACAACTAATGTTTTGCCTAAATCTGTACTCCCCCCTCCCAGTATTCTAATAGTTGTATTATAAGGAATATTTGGAAAATTTAAGTCAAGGGGGGGGTGGGGGGTGGGGGGGGTGGGCAGGGAGAGAAAAAATTGGCAATACTGTCTGTCTAGTCACAGCTATGGTGCAAGCCATGAAATCTGAACTACTTCATTTTTTTTCTTTGCATACCCCTGACCTGGGAAGGTGACTGCCTCTGGGGGAAGGAGATAATTTAATTTCCTTTCATGTTCACTTTCATTTGTCTGCAAAGAGGTGGCAGATTCGTGGGATCATGTATTTTGCTTTGGTGGTATAGCATATCTCTGCCATAGCACTTAGGTTAGACAACCAGATTTCCTTTGCTTCAGACCCTTGGGTGGGCATGAAACCAGACTGTGTAACTTTAAAGAAAAGGTCTTACCCAGTAAGCTGTCCAGTTACCCACTTAATTTTTACTTTGATTCTTTCATTAATAAAATAGTATAACAAAAAGACCTCAGGAAGAAGGAGTACTAGAGGAAAGGTGAGCAGGGTAGAAAAAGAATGGAAGTCACAGGTTGGGCTTTTTTGTTTTGTAGTCCATGTGCAAAGGGCTAAAAATTGATTATCTTAAAGGCTGTTGCTCAATAACTGAAAGCTATTCAGAAGTGTTGTATGCTCAACATGATCCTCAAAGAAATGTGTTAGCTGAAATTCCTTAGGGAAATGATGATAATTTCATTACCATTTAAAGTGTTTTTTTAAAAAAAATCATTAGTTCCTGGAATCAGTAAACATTGCCAAATTCAAAATACTGCAGTCTTCTCAGATGAATTGTTAGATTTCTAGAATGAATTTTAGATTTTTTTCTTAGTGTTCATAGCTCCCTCTTCAATAATTTGAAACTATGCTGTGGTGTCTTCCCTCACGTAATAAATTTATTTCTAAGGAGGAGGAACTCTGAATTGAATGTAAGGACTTGAAGCCCCTCCCCAATTACAAACGTGCCATTTTCTGCATGAGTATGTGACTTGCAGAATGTCCTAGCTTTAAAACATGTAAATCAATTATATATCTAGAAACACTGCTGTCTCTCCTCAGTGATAGCACTGTTCCTCATCAGGCAAGTCACGTTTACTTAACCACTGTGTACTCCTATACACGTCACTGCAATCAAACGGTTCTGAGCACATGAAGAAAACATCATGCACTTTGGTCAATAAACAAGATAGTTATCTTTGAGCTAAAATCCCAAATTATTTCCTTACTCCAACCACCAGGTTTCTGTTTGGGAGGGGAGGAGGACCCCAGAACAAAACCCCCCAACCATCCGTTCTGTATTGCCTCCCTGTTTCCCTGGCAAGTCTTGCATCCACATGGGAATTAGCATCTCTTTAGGTGAGAAGGCTCTGTTCAGTTTGTGGACATCCAGTTGGTGCTCACCTGCTGCCTCGCAGGTGAGGCTGTAATGGTGCAGACCGGCTTGACATGTGTAAAATGTCTGATGTGACCATGTGTTTGGCATGTTGCAACTGAGCTCAAGGTGGAGATAGAACTGAAGATATATCCATGGTCTAGAATAGTTCAGAAATGTCAAGTTTGCATTTTCCTCCAACTTAAAACCTCCTATTGACTCGCATGAAATATGGACACTTTTTGACTCCAATGAAAATTGTCACAAGGTAATAAGCAGTACCTGAATATCAACAGTGACAGATGTGACAGGCCTTTTTTGCACAGCTTTTTGTCTTTAACCATTTGGTGAACTGTCACTTTGGAAATAAATGGGTTTATTAACTCTTGTAGTAGAGTCTGGTTTTTTTTTAGAGTTATTGAAATAAAAGAAAAATCTAATCAGCCTTTAATACATAAATCCCTGGTAATTATTTACTCCCTCCCTTTCATGAGGCGCATTAGGTGCTTTAGTCAGTGACGTATAGGCACTGTGAGCACACGCAGAAGAACACTCCTCCCTAGCAAATGAGAGTCTCTTGACTGTAATCTACAGGTACCTTTGGGCCAGTAGAACTCTAATATTCAGGAGTAGTGGAGCACTACTGAGTGTATTGATGTCATATCATATATCTGATCCTAGAAAATAATGAACTGGGCTATTGGGAAAAACAGCCAAACTCTAGTGGTGGAAATAAATGCAATTGATTCACTGTCTCAGCTTTCCATGGCTTCTAACCCTTGAAGGGGCTTTTATTCTTAAAGAAAACTCTGTAAGGTGACCAAATTGTCATCAGTGTGCAGCTCTATCCCAGTGCAAGTTTCAGCCTTCCCGAGTGTGATCTCATCTAATGTACCCTTAATGCTATACTGACAATAGGAGGCTGGAGTGCACCTGTGGGTTTTTTTGTTTTGGTTTGTTTGATTGGTTCCCCTCCCCATTCCTTCCCGTAATTTCCTGGGAGTGTATTGCATGGTAAATTTCTTAATAGAATTCAGAAAATACGTATAAAATATCTTATTAAAATGTTGCTGGAGACCTATAACTGCCCCCAGGCATAATGCAGACATACAGATGTATTAGCGATCAGCCAGGAAGCAATAACTTGCTTTGTTTGGAATGCACAAATATGCTGAGATCAGGTGTTCAAAGCGTTGGCTGTTGTGTACCACTCAAATTTCTGGCTGTACCTGAACAAGCTTGCTCTGTGGGATCATGTTTTTGAAGGCTTACTAGTAACTGCAGGACTGGGACTTCTTGTCCATATTTACACTGAAGCTTGTGCTGTAAATCATTGTGGGTGTAGCACTGTTCTATTATTTGGGACAAAGGAGGATTTTATCAGAAAACTCTTCTTTGTACTGGGGAGAAGCTTTTCTCAAAGCTCTTGTAACTCGTCCTAGCTTTTTTTGGCTTTTGGCCAAAAAGGTGACTTAAGTTTTCTATGTGTAACAGACAGTCGGGTCATAAAATCTTGTGAAGTTTTGCTTTTAGAATTGCCACATAGAGTGACAGGGATACAAGTAAGTATAAGTAAAGTCTTGTCTTAGCCTATAGTCTCTCAGAAAGAAAATAACTGATATATAAAATAATTAGGGCTGCAATACTGAAGTTGGTTTAATGATATTTCTTTGATTATGCAATGGTGTAATCAAGAGATCAGATGTTTTAGTAGCTCAGAGGAATCTAGAAAGAGGATATATGAGTGGCATTTTGCTTTCATTAGTGTAATTATTGAGTATTTACTGAAGTTAGGTTTGATCAGTTTTGATACTATTGTAATGATGAAGAGGAACTGGACTTGTCTTATAATTATTTTTTTTAATAAATATAAAGCTGTCAGGCCAATAATTATTTGGGCAGAAAAGTGTTCTGGTGAAAACAGACAATGAGGTGCTAGATACTGTATTAGATTTGATAGTACGCAGAGAATGTCTAGTTTCACTGACATTTCAGGCTGTTTTTCTTGAACACTAGATAGGTACTTTCTAAGCCTAGGAAACAAACGTAGTCATTTTTTAAAAATTGGATATCTTTCATGATATTATTATGCAATGTAAAGCATGGAAGCCATAGCAAGAAGAGTGTGAGACAAAATGATCTAGCCTTGCAAAAGTATTAGTCATGGAACACTTTTGTTAGAAAACTGATCACCTTACCTTAAATTATTGAGGTCCTAGACCCATTGCAAAAAGGTGGGAATTCCCTCTTTCCCTTCTCTCCCACTCCTGCCAAAAAAGGACATCTTGCTGAAATACCACTCACAGCAGGAGGTCAGAAGTACTCTGTGTGCGTAAATCCTTCATATTCATCTATGTATTGGGAAATGCAAGGCTGGAGCATAAAATTTTTTAGTTCTGGCCAAACACGTACAAGACCATTGAAGATTACATATTCAGGTGTGGAATCTGCAATAAAGGGGGAAACAAATGCACAAGTAAAACCACATGAGACCAGGGTGTCTGTGCTCCAAGGCTGGCAGAAACGTAACGGCATCAACCAAGCAAGGTGCCTTTTAAGTAGTGGGCTGCCATCCAGTTAAAGGGGTAACCCTGTTCTACATCAATTGAAATGTTATACTTTTATGGGGTAGAAAATTGTAAGACAATTCCCAAGTTAATGACAGAAATGCATCATAGCTGAGAAATGGCATGTTAAAGAAAAACTTCTTTGAATTCCACTCAAGTGCACAGCATCAGTCCTTTTATCAGGTCAGGTGTTAGGAAGGTGTTTTTGGTTTGGTCTTGTTAAGACACCAAATGCCTTTCTTGCAATCACTGCCATAGGCTCGTGGATTGGGCACATTACAAACACATAACTCGAATGGCTCTACGAGCCAGTTGAATTAAGTGGAGGAAATGGTATACACTCTGGAGGAGTAGTTAAGGGGTGATGCAGGCCCCCCACTAGGGTGGAGTGGAAGGGCTGCAGGACTGGATGTGCTCCTGTGAGCAGAGTTCATGGTTGTCCTGCTGGCTCTGTAGAAATGTTGGCACCCGAGGTATCCTTGGTTCTGCCCAAGTATTCATTCTCCTACCTTTGTTTAGCCACACTATTTTAACCCACTGGAAAAAGATCCATTCAGAAGCTTTTACTTATCCACATACTTGATTTGCTTTAAATAAATATTCTTCCATCTATTTTACCTCTAAAAGTAAACTATTCAGCTACAGCTCATTAGTGTAGCTACAGCGTGACAGTGAATTAATTTTGTAGATGTGTATGTCTACAGCATTAACTGCACAGTAATAAAGCAAATGTGAAGTGAACTAAAGTGTGATTTCTTAAATAGACTTGAGTTTTCTTATAGAAGAAAAATTACGTAAAT
The DNA here is from genome assembly GCF_031877795.1 of Strix aluco. Lineage (NCBI taxonomy): Eukaryota > Metazoa > Chordata > Aves > Strigiformes > Strigidae > Strix > Strix aluco. Next base: position 58,024,282 of record NC_133934.1, read on the forward strand.
GTCAGCAATCTGTTCTAGTGTGATGAGGAACTTTCTGAGCAGTATGAAGAGAGATCTCACTATGACCATAAAGGGTCATGTCTTATATCAAAGAGTGTTCCCAGATCATTTCCTCTTGTGAATTGCTCTCCAGATCTAGCAATGTTTCTTACTGACTGCCTCTTTCATTCCTGCTTGATAATGCTGATTGAAGGACTGCAGCTTAACTCAGCAAAGAGGGAATTACCCGCCTTGAGCACAGTAAATTTAAATTGCATACTTCATGTATCTTCTCCCTTACAGCATTTTTAGGTTGGCTTATATTTTGATGAAACTCTGTGTATTTTGAGGAAGCACAAAGATAAATTTCAAGTATCTAGAGAACCTATTGCAAGGAAGCATATGTTTGAATGGAAGGTCCTTGAAGGTGATACTTTTTTCTATATTATTATAGCTTTATAGTTCTTAGCAAAATGTACAAACAATGATGTGATGGTGATGTAGAATTGGTAGTGTTCAGTCTACCTCTGTGATTGCCAAGCACAGAGGTAGATGATAGGGGGAGAAGAGTAGTGAGGTCAATAGATGTTTTCTTAATTAAGAAACGAGGAATTAGGCTAAGTGACTCTTATTAGTGTCTTCTTTAATGCTAATATTATATTATTTTCACCTATGATCTAATTACATGACTTTTAAATAGCAAAAAAATGCATTCATTCTCAAGACAAGTGGTGAGCACAGACTTTCAGAGCGTGGGTATGTGCACATCTCAACTATACTATTCTCTGGAAAAGGACGGTAGCAAAGGAAGTGGCTATGCAATGGACCCTGGGCAGACTGGGTAACTACCTCAAATAAGTCTATTCTTTTTAATGGGAAACATTGCTTGTACTGTTTTATACTGTTACTATAAACACAGGAGTCTGCTGAATGGTTTTGTCCATACCTGTTTAAAGTTATGGGACACTGGGGGGAAGGGGTGTTTTGGGGCTTGGGGGGTTACTTTTGTAACTTTCTGGGTTGACTTTTGCTCCAGAGGAATTGTGTCTGTGGCCTTCAATTACTGGAAAATATTGAGTCTGTCCAGTCTATCCCACTGAACAAGGCAGACATGATTCTTGCCTGTTTATTGTCGATTAGGAAATAAGGGTCTTGAGACTGGGTTTCTGTGAAGTAGTGATTTCAGGCATGGAGATCATGAGTTATGTACATTTTTACATACTAATTTGTCAGCTCTTGTATTCTCTCCATGGTTTCCATAAGCGGGGATTTGATAATATCCTGAAGCCTTCTTTCACCATTGTAGAATATTTTTTGTTTTCCTCTGTGCTTGCAAAATAAGCCTTTTCAGTTTTGCTTTTATTGTTAACCTTACCAGCAGAAAAACACACACAAAACCTGATTTTTAGAACCTGTAACTTGAGTGTTGCAGCTGTTATAGGGTGTGCTAGCCACTCTTTCAAGTACAAAAGCCATAACTGTGAAGTTAAATAAGTTATTTGTGGGATGTACTCAAATATATAGACTGTAACCACCTGTAGCACAGTATGTGGCTATTTGCTCAGACAAGAAGTTACAAACCATTATAAGCAATAAAAGTCACAATTCATACCTCTTTCATTTGACCTTTTTCAGATCTTCGGTGCTTGTGCCTTTTGTGTCTCTGTTTAGCCATCAAGATGATGATAAATATTTGGATTGAGTCATTCAGTTAAGGTGGAGGGGAGTAAGAACATTATTGCAGGTTTTCTTTTTTCAGTAGGGAAGAAAAATGAAGTAAATTAAGTGATGTAATGCGGTGTGTGCACTACAGAGAGGTTTTTGTTGATAAAAGGTAGACAATAACAGGTTTCTGAAAAATTTAGTGGAACTGACTTTAAAAAAAGATTCACAGGGGCATACTACAGTTTCCTAATGTCACAAGCATTACTCTGAAATGATGTCAAGACTGTTTAGAAAGGACACTCACTTTTCCTCTGTCTCTCCCACAGCTGTCTAGATGGAGTCAAAACCCAAATGGCTTGAGCTTAATGGTAACTTGAGGTCTAAAGAAAGATGCACCTTTGTTGTCTGGTAACTCCTAAAGGGTCCTGCAGTCCTCAGAGCTAGGAATGGGGTAGCTGTTTTCCACTGACTACTTCTTTTTAATTCCCAAGCTAAGCCTGGGAACCAAATAATCAGTTGAAGCTGGTTTTTATGTCTAACACCTGATATGTATGTCATGCTTTTACCTCAAGGGTAATGACTGCTCCTTATTTACTGCTTAGGAGTGGATAATTAATTAACAGGGGTGAGAATGTGCACGCTTGACTAGACACTTAAAAATCACATAGGTGATTCCTGGGATTAAATAATAATTTTTTTTTTAGTGTCTTAAAACAGCCTTGAACTGGAAAAGTTCTATTGTCAAAAGTATGTGCTGAAAACTTTATGTGTATGCTGTAATTTATTTTTATTACAAATAGTGCTTCTCCTACTCTGTTAAGAAGGATATAGAATCTCTACCAGGATAATAGAATAAAATCTTTGCTATGTTTATTGGTAGCACTTTATTGCATAATATTGGTGTTTTTTTCACAAGCTGTCTTAGTAACTAGTTTAGGTACACGGAGGTAGGTACATGAATTGCTTTTAAGTACCTTTTTTTTAACTAACTTTTGTAAGAAGACCTTGGTGAAGCATGTGACTAGCCAAGTGGACAGGGCCATCAGTTTGCAAGGTGATGTTCCCTTTGTGCTTACAAGAGGTTAAAGATGGCTATATTTAAAATGTGTGTACTAGAGCATTTATTGTTTACCAGCAGAACTGTCATCTTAATTTATAAGTAAAATATGTTATTACTGAACAACTTCTTATTTTATTTGGTAGAATGTTTTTGTGATGTTTAACTTGAAAGCCACAGTACAGGAAATCAATGGATGGTCTTTCTGTGGGGACGAGGCTCCTTATCCTGAGCATGTTCACAAGCTCCTGATAATTGCTAATTAATATTTGAGACTCAGGAAGTCATGAGTCTGTGGCTGAAGATGAGTGTTCCACCAGAATGCTGTGAATGTTGGTTTTACTTAATTAAGCATAGTAAAATGTTGGTTTTAAACCTCATTGTTCTGGCACGATCATGTTTCATTGTTGCACTCTCCAAACATTCTCCAGAGAGCTATATACTGAGAGCTCGTCTGTGACACTTCTCTGGCTGTGTGTTTCTAAACAGGCTGCTTGAGCATGCATGAAAAAGCAGGGGAGAGCTTGCAGGGCAGTAGGTCAAGCACCGTCAGTCATGGACTTCTGATGTGAGAGTGCTCTCTGGGTTTGGCGGTTCATGTGTTGGGTTCCAAAAGGATCCATCGCAGATGTTGCAATGGTGTTTATGACATAATATTTCTTCCCAACACAGTCAGATCACTGAAAGTGGCCATCAATAAGTGTATGTGTGGGGAACGCTTGCATGTGTGATTTCATGAGGGAGGCAAGTCAACCATCACATGCTGGAGGAACTTGGCCAAGTAATATACATAAAACTGGACTATGTCTCAGTGCTATCCCAAGAGGACCTGCATGCAGATGTTAGTAGGGCATTTGCAAAATGAAATCCCATCACAGAGAACTAAATCAAAGCTGGACTGCTGAGACGTGAAGCTCAAGTTCTTTGTGGCACGGTTTCCTCAAGCAGTTTTTATAAACACTTCCTAAACGTTTTATGAGCTATGAAAACAGTTGGGGAAACTGTGGAGCCACAGAAAGGTCACATGCTAAGTACGTTGCTGGAAAATGTTCAGTGAAGTTTGAGAACCAGCAATTCACTGACAATGTTATGGACCTCTGACAAACCTCTCTGCAGTGCCTTCTGCTTAACTATTTTTATTAAGACTTATCTATTGCTATTTATTTCTTTAAAGAAAATGCTCTGCTTACTAGACACTTATCTTAATTTCATGTTCGTTTAATTTGACACCATAAATTGTCCTGAATGAAAAGGTGAAAATTGATAGGTTTCTGCCTGTACCAGTATATGGTCTAGATTATGGAGGTGTGGTTTATTAATAAATAAAATTCTTTTAAAAAGTGCTATTTTCTGTATTTGATTTATGTTTGCAATTTCCGTAAATGCCAACAGCTTATATTGTGGTCTTCCATTCTCCAAGTTACTGGAGTTTCTGCTGACTTCCTCTGGGTTGCCTGTGAATATTCTTTGATGTGACTGTACAGAATTTATTCAGTGTGCCAAACTTTTGCTAGTTCTTCATACTCAACTTTTGCTAGTTTTCTCTGCTGAACAGGTGTCGTCTTGACATCTTGCTGATGGTCTGTCCATATTAGACAGGTCCATTTCACTGAACTATGAACAAAGCTGTACTAATATATCTGAGAGGACTGCAATGCTTGGAGGCTCCCAGCTTCCTCTCTTTCTGCAGTATTGTCTGTACAGGGAACCTTGGCAAACCAAGCCACCTCGCCCAAAGCGTGAACTGAATTTGGTGTTATTTTATATGGCACACTTTATTTTAATAGAGAATAGGCTAAAAGCATCCAAAACTAAGTACTAAACTGAGACAACAGACAATGTGCTCATCTGCCCTGTTTTGTTGAATTAAGGCTTTGAAATGGTAGTAAGTAAACTAAATGATAAATCATCAGATGCTGGCAGTTTCAGGAGCAGCGGCTGTTAATAGTACTTTAGGAATGCTTTATATTTGTGAACAAAGTTTATACCATGAAGATTGTGTGGTTAGCCATCACTTTCTCCTCTAATTTTTGGCCTTACTGCAGAAACAGTGATGTTAACTGTGGCCTTTCTTCACCTATAAAAGAAGGGGAAAGCTGGAGGAGGGTGAGTAACTGTCTTTTGGAGTGATGTCAGGGGAGACTTAATCATCTTCAGATCCCCACATAGCTTGGTGACTGCTGTGTCAGCCTGTTAGTAATTAGGACAGACCCCACTTGCCATGTAGGATAGCTTTGGAGTGCCTGCTCCCCACCCCTGAGGAGAGCCAGCGTGGGGCCTGACTGATGCACAGCTACTCTCCTGGATCTTTCTCTGAAGTTCAGATCACAATAAAGGAAATAATTGGGGGGGTGGGGGGGGAGCCCACCCCTGTAACATCTCTGTGAGACAAAAATGCTGTCAAAGAACTATGTGCAGCTATTCAGGAAGTCATATATTTTAGACAACTTGGTCTCACTATTAAGTTCAAACATTACTGAAATTTTCAGTGAGTGACTTCTGAGAGGCCCATGTCACCCTGAGCAGAAAAATGACTATACAACAAAGAGAAGCTGGGTAGAGAGACTCAATTCCCTTTAATGCATAAAACCTATCTTTTTTTTTTTTTTTTTGATTGTTCTCAAACGTGCATATGTGTGAGAAAGAAGAATGGGTATCTGGTCAATATGCTCATAGTTGCCTTGTTCCCTCTATGCTTCCTTTGTTCATTTTTCAGTTGCTGTAGTCCTTGAGGCACTCACTTGCTCAACAAGCAGCAAAAGCCGCATACTAAAACAAACACAAACATATTTGTGATATCCCTCTGACTTTCTCCGAGATGTTCAAGCTTTGCCTCAATTCTTGCCTATTGGAGAGACTCATAAATCAAAGGAAATAAGATGCTCAGTGAAACCTTGCAGAATGGTTGGAAATCTCTAGGTGAATGCATGTGGGACTGAGGCATTTGGGAAAGAAGTTTTTGAAGCTGTGACTGTTGAACTGAAATTGAATGTTGAAAGTGAGCAGTCATGCTTAACTTTGATGTTCACTTATTCAGCGTTCAGTATCTCAGTAGCATCAATCCATTCAAAATCATCTGTTTTGGGCCGTTAGGCACCACTGATACAAACTTGAAAGAGCCCACTTACGCTTCAGCAAAATTCAGTGGGAGCAAAGATCCTCAGTCCACATTTTCAGTGCGATTAATAAGTATTGGTGCAAATACATGCTGGCAGGATTTACAGAGTTCTGTAATTCTACGCAAGGAAGTTACCTAACTACTTCTGAAATCAATGGGGGATTATATATTCATGTTCTTCAATGCTTTTTGGAGATCTGACAAGATCCCTTCCTGTATCTATGGATATCTAAGTGTTTCTGAAAGTCTTTGAATCAAGTTCTTAAAACTGCAATGAGTGCATATAGGAGCTCTCACAAATATTTAGGGACTGTATTTCCTGCCACACCCACAGGAGGCTTACAGTTTGAATGTGTTACCACTGCTTTTGCAGCTATGAGGGGAATGAAGAAAATGAGTGAATCCTGTAGTGTCAGAAACCACGCCTGGCAGGTCTTACTCTTCTCTAGAGTCAAATAAAATTGAAATCATGCACAAGTCTGTGTGTATCTATAAACAGCTTGGCTTCTTGGATCCCACCATGCAGGGAGAGGCAGGAAGCTGACAAACATGAGAATGATTTAGTGAGGATGGAGTTGTTCACTTTTATAGAGAGGGTAAAAGGGAAGATAACTGCTACTTGAACATTTCTCCTCAAATTTAACCTAAACTGAGGCTTGAATGTGCTCCCGTTGATGTCAGTGAGTGTTTTATCATTGGCTTCCCTGGGAGCCGGATAACGTCTCCTCTTTACATGAAGTGTGGAGTTTTTTCTCCTCATTGTTTATAAGGTTTCTTTGTGGTCCTTACCATAGCAGTCTGAGCACCTCCATCAATGTGAATGCAGTGATTTCTGTGCTGTGCCTGTGAGTCAGATGTGGTGGTCTGCCACTTCAGAAGATGTGAAGTGAGGCACAGAAGGTTTGTGATGCTGCCTTCAGTAGATTGCACAGAAGGAGTCTGGCTGGCTCCACTTCCCTTTTTGCAGATTGAAATTGGCAGACTATTGCAGTTAACCTCAGTAGAATTCAAATGCGAAAGCTGAACTTGGAGGTGAGAAGCCCTGAATATCTGTGGTAAACTCTAGACTGTTTGCTTCGTTGCTTAACTGTTGACTTCATTGCTTAAGGAACTCAAAGTTCCTACTCACTCCAACAGAACCAGGATTTCTCCCTAAAGATTTCATTCAAAGCCCATTGAAAGAGATTCTGGTCTGTTCAATTAAATGTGGGTCCAAAAACCTCAGTTCAGTCATCAACTGGTTATGCTGTTTGTGCTGTGGCTGACATTTGCTTCATCTCTTTTCTAGTGTATATTAAATTGAAAAGCAGCCCGTACTTTGACCTTTCCTTGAGGCATCTAATTCAGATAACTGAGTCCTGGTGTCTTGGATAGGTGAGTGAGAATTGGAAGACCTGCGCTTTGGTTTTAGGTTTTACTGCTTATTTTAGACCTATAGAGAAGTTAACTTCAGTTTGGTTTCTCTCCTGTGAACATTGTAAGGTGAGTGTTAATGTTATTACATCAAGTGTTGTTTTGATGGCATTTCCTTTCTCCCTGATCATTTACTTTTGTTGTTATCTTCTCAGTAGGAAAGAGCACTTGGCTCTTTTTAAGTTCAGATCCTTACAAAGCGTTTAGCAAGACTCAAAAGCCTAATCTCAAATCCCAGAAGATGGTTGTTGAAGTGTGCATTCATGGGAAGATTCAGACCACAGAAGATGGTAACACTTTTAGGTGCTTTGTGGAGTTCCAAATGTTAAGAGACCGATCCATAGTATGAATATTTCAGCATTTCCTGGCTTATATAAAATCAACAATAACACAAGGGGCAGTATTTTTTGTGATTTATTTATACTTTAACTTCTGGGGCAAAACAGTAATCCACAAACACTTGAAAATGGCTGGAAAAGATGAACAAGCTACTTTGGTGTTTGGGGGGTTTGGAGAACAAAGAGGGAGATATCTTGGATTTCCTTTGGTTGCTAGATGAATTCTTTATCCTACTTGCTCATTTTGGATGAAGTGTCTATAATTTTTTATTTGTTTATTATTTTTAACACCTTGGAAAGCACTGTGACAGGACTTAGTGCTCATTCGATGCATGCTTGAATAGAGTGCTTACATGGCAATGCTTTACAGCTCCTTTGTGTATATCTTGATGGGAAACATTTATGACCTTTATTTACAGCTCCTTGTTATTTAGTGTTCCAGACTTGTAATTCAATTTATCTGACTCTGAATCATAAAGTACTACTCACCACTGTTCAGTTCTTCTTACTTGGTTTTTCCTTTGCCAGGAAATGTCATTGCTGAATGGTCTTTGCCAAACCCTGGTAGCTGCAGAGAAGCTGTTTGGGTCACTTGAAGGGTTCTCTGTTATAATCTTGGGTGAGGGATTTTTGTGTGTGCATGGGGGTTTTTTGTTGTTGCTTTGTTTGTTTTGCCTGGGAACTAAAAATATTTAAAATTGATACAGCTAATATTCTTAACTAGTTGGGGTTTTTTTCAGTATAAAATGGGTGCAGAATGGAGGCCTTATAAATTCATTGCCCTTTTATATGGGCTTTGAATGCTTTACAGTCCACATGGGATAGTAAAAAGTGTTAAGATATCAGGACAGTAAAAAGTATTCAGACAAAATATCCAGTTGCTGTCCAGCCCTTCTGTGAAGGAAATATTGTGGCTTTCCATCTGAACGTGAGATTTTCAGCTACTATAGACTACCAAGAATGTCAACACTTAATGTGTTTGTGGGAAAAATAAATAAATAAATTCAGTGCAAGGGTAATTTATAAATGACTTGAAGCATCAAACAACAGACATTCCTGCCTCTCCCAACCCAATACCATTATTGACTTTACCAGGGAATTCTTTGGTTTATTCCTTTAAATCATTTTTTATTCTTAACCAGAGAACAGCCTCACCTATCCTAATCTTGGATTTTTTGACATGTTGGCTAATTAATCTCTTAATTGAAAAAAGACTTTATACAGAATTCATCTGTTTTTTACATTATATACACGTAATTTATAACGTATGCTGAATTCATAACAGATACGAGTGAACACTTTCAACTCTTAAAAGCATTCGACACTTAAATTAACAGTGTCTCCAATATAATCCTGCTTTACCCACAGTATTAGATGTTTTGCTTACAAAACACATACTCTGTTTAAGACAGAGACATCATCTGTAGTCTAATCTAGGTGGAGTAACTTTGAAAATAAGGAATTACTTTATTAACATGGACTTTAATTATATGAAAGAAAAAAATATCTATATATTTGTCTGTATTCTTGAAGAAAAGGGATATTCTCCGTGTTCTGACACTGATCTCTTATTTACTGCACTATGGAATAAATCCACAAAAATCAGTAGAACTGTCTCAACATCAAGTTGGTGCAGGACTCAAACTGGACCTTAACTGTTAAAATTCAGATGTTTCATCCCAAACCAGAAGATAATTTTTAGAAGCCATTCATTTAAGTCATATGTAGTGAGGTAAGGCTCAAGGGCCATCTTTTTTTTGAAGTGAAAACTGTTCTGTGTCTTAAATGTCAGCTGAGCTGAAACACACTTTTTTTTTAGTCATTATTCCCAAAATAAACACCAAAAGATGATGAAATACAGCATTAAATAAGTTTTCCTCAGACTTAATAAAACAGTGAACGCTCACTATCAAAATCCAAGGTGAACTGGAATGTTTTCATTGCCATCTGTAGCTGAGATCTTCACAAGGAATAGAAGAGAGGGTTTTTCCTAATGGAAGGTGACTGGTTCCCAAAAAATTATTCCGAAAGATGAGCAATCAGACAAAATGATGAAAACTTGCAAAGATGCTGGGTACAGATGTTCTTGGTGCTAGTTATATATTGTTTGTAGTTCTTGTTGTGACTACCTTTGAGACTGTTAGTGAGAGCTGGTTTCTTGAAAGCTATATCACTACAAACACTCAACAGTAAATCTCACTATAACTAGGAAGGAAATTCTGCAGATGAATGTTTTGGCTGAATGCCTTATGAAGAAGGCATTAGCTGAAATATTAGTCTATAGAACTTCCTTTCCTCAGCTGTGTTCAACCTGTTAAAGTCCCTGTTCCGAACATATCCAACCCACGATTTGCTGAAATCAGATCTGGAGACCTGGTAGTTCTATCTGACTTGGAAGGGGGAAAGCTTTAAAGACTTGAGGAAAATGGAGGATCGTGTTGACTTACTTAAGAAAAATTAGTTTTCCACAATGAAGAGCAAACTCAGATTACTTCAAGGAAGCCAGAAGCATTTACATAAAGAGGTGTTTTTAAACATACTGCAAAAGTAATAACTGAAGACTGACCCGGTTATAAGACAGAATTTAGGAATAATGGTAAAATTTACTATTTAGGTGTTTACTTGCTAACTTTGCTGCATTTGATTTTGTTGATAGTTAATGCAGAGCCTCAGAAAACAAAAAGTTACAAAATTTCCAAGAAAATGCTGTGACGTTGTAAGATTATTGTTCTTTTTTTTTTTTTTTTTTTTCTCCAAAAGAACCAGTTTACTAAATAGTGTGTGTATAGAATAGTAGTGACCTTGGGGGCTATTCTTTGCTCCCAGTTCTGACAGCATGCATCATCACTGTTCTTATGATACAGCTGGGTTTCTGAAGGATCAGACAAAGAAATTAGAGGAATAACGGATTGCTGGTTAGGTTCAGAGGTTAACTTGCAGGATCATACCATTTCCTTAACCACAAGAGAAATTATTAGTATGGAATGCTTCTCAAATGAGCCTCCCCTTCTTTGTGCCTGTAACAACACATGCCTCTTCGGTACCTTCTGCATGGTATTTAGTCCAAGCTTCCTCCAGATTATCTATTAATAGCCTATCTTTAAATCCAGTGAATACCAAGCTAATTATTTTACTACACCCATGGCCCACTCAATCTGAAGGATTAAAGGGCAAAGGAAAAGCAGGAAAAAAGACCCCAAAACACAACAGAAAAAAAAAAAAAAATCTTACCAGGATTGTGAGTATGAGAATGTTTGCAAAGATCTTAATAACTGCACTGACATAAAGCATTCTCTCTGCACTCACTGCAGGTGCAGTATTCCTGCTCCCTAGAGAAGACTGTCTTTAAGTCTTTTCTCCTTGAGTCTTTCCACTCAAGTGAGAGGTGGGAGGCACAGATTGAAAGTGTTTTCCCCTAAGATTACCCCCCAAGGTACCAAAAATGTTATGTCTTCGGTTTGTCAGATGTTTTCCTTGGGCTCTTCCTTAGCAAGTTTACCGTAAGGTTGGACACCTGTTATTATGTAGAATAGCAATATATCAGAAGGTACACCAAGTGTAATGGAAAGAGGAAGGAAATGAAGGAAGATTTGATCTGTCATCCTGGATAACTGATGGAGCAGTAAGTTGATTTCCCTCTTTAGAAACAGGGCTTTCTGTAGGAGAGGGACCGTTTGTCCCTATAAACTCTGACTTTCTAAACTTCCTGTACTAGATGAACTTCACCAGATCTTGGCACTTTCCTGCCCATCTCCTCTTTTCTTTTTTTTTCTCCCACCCACCCCCCTTAGTACCAGCAAGTAACAGAACTCCTCTTACTCTAGGAAAGGAAATGGGCATGGAAGAACTTGTAAAAAGGAGTACTATATCTTACAAGAACCCAGAGTTCTTATGACGACTTGTTAATGACAGTTTTTTACCCCTGATTATTCCTTGTATATCACAACACTACCCCCTCTGTGAGAGGATTTTTACAGTGAATCTTAATGCCTTTTTCCCCTTTAATAATAATAATACAGAACTACAGAAAAAATTTGTCTTGTTTTAGTAAGAGTTCCTATGTGTTTGCAGAGGCTTACCTTAAACAGTGTGAGAAATGAATGGAGGAAGATAAATTAGGACAGTAGGTTTTCTGCAACCTTTCGTCACTGCAGACATGAGAAGAGAAAAAGAGGCTTAAGGATTAATCCACTAAATCAACAGTTTCTCAACAGACATTGCCTATCTTTACAAAAGATCTGATGTTTGGTGATGAGATTAGATCACTGGGGAGTCTGGCATGGGGAATTTACCCCTAATTTCTGTAAGGTAGTCATTAAATTCTGCCTTCAAGGAATGGCCTTCATATCTTGCATCTGTTTTCTTTATCTCTCAGTAGAATATAAATGATTTCACTGTTCACTTGCATATTTAATCCCTCTTTCAGCTTTATCAAGCTTTAGATCCCTTTTTAAAATGTTATTGGTTAACTTCTATTTTGAAAGAAGAATGTCCTGGATTCTTGTGCTTTGTATCCTGAATAACATCCCTATGAATATAGTCCTCAATACCAAGCTAATTGCATTTCTGAATGTCTCTTTAATCTGTCCATAAATGTGGTAGTGGAAAACTCTTGCAGAGAAGCATTCAGGAAAGCCTCATTAAAGAATGAGACATAATGGGCAACATTTTGGAAACTGCCTATGTGATTTCATAGGCACTAACTTGTTCTGCATGGTATGTATGTGTACATTTTTAAGAAAAACTCCTTGGATGAAATGTACTGGTTTCCTGCATGGTGTGTATCAGTGTCTCCAGTAGAATATGACTGTGCAGGTAAAAATCTGTCAGGATGATCATTCTGCTGTAGGAAACTTTGTAGTGATATGAACCTGTTAGCTGTGGTTTTCCTCCCTTGTGGAAGTAAAGCACAGAGAATAAGAAAAGGCATTTCCCCTGGTCTGACTGATACTCATGCTCTGTTGTCATTGGCAGCTATCACAAACTACAGAAAGAGGTTTAACCTCGAAGTACATCTTCATCCTACTTGAGCAGCAACCATTCTCTTTGCTATCATTTGTTAGGTTACTTTGTAGTCTTGCAGGCTAGAGGGTTTTGCTATCCATTCTGTGGTATCTAGACTTGGAAAATAAAGTACTTCGAACACTTCAGCTTAGAATGTTTAGGTCTCTGAGGTATTTGTATACTAATTCTTAAAGATTACAGGAAAATAGATGCAAACAATTATGAAAGCACTTGCAGATTTGGTAGGAACTCCAAATAGACGACAGTTACATTAAATTGCAGCTGGGATGGATTTCTTACAAGTGTGGAAATATCAGATGAGGATAATCTTTCACTGGACTATTAATCATTTGCTTGCTTTCCTGTGTCATAGATGGCAACACCTCATTTGTTTCAACTCACTTAACTTATCCTTGCCAGGATACATGTACTCTGTGTATCTGCTACCCGATACGCATTAGATAGCATTAGGACTTCTTTTGAAAGGTGACAACAACTGGACAGGTGAAAAGTTAAATAGTTAATGAGTGCTGTTGTCCCTGGAAAACAGGATAGTGAGCACAGCTCACCATAAGTTTTATCCAATAAAAGCTGTGCGTGGCCTTCTGAGCTACTTACATCCCTAGAGGCTGCAGATGCAGGTTCCCTGGCCAGACACACAGTGCAGGGAGGTTAGGCTGCTGTGCAGCCAAGCCTCCCTCACTGCTCATCCTGGCTCTGCTGCCTGGCTTAAAGCTGCCTGAATTTGTGCTGGCTTTCACTTTCACAGCTTCAGGCTGATAGGGAATGAGGGGTTTTAAAGCACTGCCAGCCTGTTTTTCTTCTTTGATTTCAATCTTTTTTTTTTTTTTTTTTTCCTGGTATAACAATAGCTCCACAGAGCAGATGCTCAGAAAGTATATCTGACATTAGTCAGTAAGGCTGACATTAGAGTGGGTCTCTTCCAGGGCTCCCATATGTCTACAGCAAGCTGAAGACAAGGGTGACAGGTTTTCCGGATGCTGTGACAGAGGCTCCAGGTCTTGCTCACCATCCGAGTATGTGTGCAGCACTTCTAGTTTCTAGGCCATTAGAGCCCTGCACTGAAGTCCATGCTGCTGAGTAGTCAGTGTTGCTTCTATCTAGATTAAGTTATTACACCAGCAGATTCTATAATCATCCTTCTGTTTGTCTGTATATGGAGTGAAAAATAATATCCAAAAGAGACACAGCATGCTATCCTGTGTTTATGACAGTACTTCCTTCCTACCGGTGACATTTCACTTCCAAATTTGAGATCCTACTGCAAAGAGTTGCAATAGTCTCAGCAAATCCATAAAATATCTGTAAAAGTTTTTTAGCATAGACAATAACACAAAGCATCCATCTTCCAATGCTGAAGCAGACATTTTGAATAAATTGATGCCACAATAGCCTAGCTGTTTCCAAAAGTAAGTTACAGGGGAAAAAAGACCCCACAAAGAAAAAAAAACAACAAAAAACTTTGAATGTTTGCAAAATGGAGTAAAATTTATGGCTTATGTTCAATTATCCTGTTTTTTTCTGTGTACCTAGATAAAATTATCTTTTTAAAGGAAAGTAAAGAGGAAGTTGCTTCATTAATACTGCGTGTGATTTTTATTGCCGATATATTCCTATATTACGTGGGCTTTTCTTGCATGACTGACAACCTTGTAAACTATGCCCACCCTGACTTCTTCAGGCTTTTCATTCTTAAAATAAATGTTAATGCTTTGTATTTATATCCCTTTATGCCCACGATATAACTCGTATAACATTCCATGTATTTGGAAACATGTTGTGCTTCAATTTCTGCCTTAAAAGTGACATTGCTTGCACTTTTGGAGCAGAATAAAAGTTTATAGTGGGGGGTTTTATGCATGACATTTTGAGGCACAGGGCTGGAGCATAGTTTTCTAGATGTCTTGAAGAAGGATGTAATTCAGAGCAAGGCAAGTTAGTCCTTTAAAATAAAAGCCAAAAAGTATATATTAAACTTTATTCTTGCCTCAATGAGCTCTCAGCACTGTAGCAAGTGATTCATTTCTCTAGATGCTGGACCCTGTCTACCACTACTCCCAGGTCTGCGTCCTGTGTTGCGTCTCAGCCACTTCTTACCTGTTGCACACCGTCAGCAGCTCAGCGCAGCTCCTAATAGAAAGCATGTGGTATTGGTTGTGTCCGTGCTTGCCTAGCTCATTATACTTGCTCACAACAGTTAATGTGGGCACCTTGTGCTCTGACTGCCATTGGTTCAGCCTCTTTGTTGCTGTAAAAACAAAGAGGAAGAGCAGCTAATAACCCTGTTCCTGAGCCAGGTACCAACATATGTTTCTGGATGATTTCTTTGATCTTCCTTGGCCGGTGGGGACCTCCAAGGCTATGTTCTCCTGTTTACTGTGTACGTGTGCCAGAACGGTGGAAACCTGGGAAGTTACATGTTTACGTCAGGAAGTGTTTGACCACAAACACCTGAGCCTTCAGAAAGGCTGTCAGGAGCATTGTGCTTTCAGACTCCTGAGAGTTGTGCCATATGAGACTATGTGCCAGCATAGTCTTCATGCCTGATACTCCTGTATAAACTTTATCAAGGGATAGGGAACTATAGGCTAAAGAAATGCCTATGCTTACTATTGTGCATCCCCAAAAAGTTCAGAAAGAGGATTCTTGCCCCCAACTTCCCTGCCCCCTAAACAGTCTGAACTAAGGTGCTTGCCTAGCAACGCAAATTTGAAGTGACAACTTATTTTTCATTTTTACTCTTGACATGTGGAAGTTTCATTCCAGAGCTTAAAAACACATCATTCTGAAGTCACATAGGTATCCTTTCCAAAAATGTCTCTTACTAACATTAATACTTCTACGCACATTTTTGGAGTCTCAGGACACTTCCATTATTTATTAATTAATGTTTTACTGGAATGTGATGCTTCTTGTGTATCTCCCTGGTTTTTCCTCCTCCCCAAGTTTGTGTAAATCTTGATGTTTTATAACTGGGGAGAATTAAATCTGCTATTGAAATGGGCTTCCATCCATCCCTAGGAGTGCCATAAAACTTTAATGTCTTTGTTATTTAGTGTGCTGTACAAGTCAGGAATAATTTTCTGGTTTTCACAACACCGGACAACTTCTCTAGCTCTGTAGGATTCCCACTCCCTACAGTGTTCCCATCTCCCCTAAATAAACTAATGCTGTCTTGTGGCTACAAAACTATTCTGCTGGAGACAGAGTTTCACATAGTACAGTGTGTGTGGTTAATATTCATGGCACATACTTAATTCATAATTTATCATTAACTTATTAATTTTAATTTCTTCCCAGTGGAGTCTGTAACACACCAGTGTTATCCAGTTTCTTTTCCCCACAGCTCTGGCCATCTGGAACAGTCTTGCTGCATGTCTTCACCTCAGCTACGCTTTCCCATTTCTTAAAACATGCAAATAAAAATTATCAGATATAGAGTCCTAAAATTAGATACCCAGTAAAAATGGCTTAGTTTTCAGAGTGAAGGCACTCCTGAAGTTACTGCTGAAGTCCGTGGCCACAGTGGCCAGTAATCGGTGAAGAATAAAGATGCATATCTTGTGGTCTGGAGATTTTAAAGTCCTAAAGAAAGCTTAGGTTGATGCTCCTCTGTGTTTAACACTTCTATTAGTGTGTTAGTGAGCTTTGAAATTCACCACCTGCTCATTCATGCATAAAATCCATTGGTGCACTTTGTGGAGCAGTCTGACAGCATGTGAACTGGACAGCATGTGAACTATTCAGCTGCAACTAAACCAAAAAATGTACTCCAACCTGCTAGTGGACATTCAGCCCACAGGACCAGACAGCTGCAAGTCAAAAGTAAAAGTCGCTGAATGCCCAGCAGTATGGCTATCTCATCTTCACCACTAGCCACTTCACTCTATGAATATATTTCTACTGTGCTGCACCACTTGCTAATGTATGCTTAGTCTATATTCTTATTCCTACTAGTTCCCACCTAATGAAGATCTTTCAGTGTTCCTTTGAACTTTAGAAGAAGACTTGGAGAAAAAGATTTAACTGCCCCCATGCTTATCTAGCTGAAATAATTCATGCTGGTACCAACAGCGTTTAACTTTAAAGCACTATAATCTTTGCTTGCCTTCAGAGCACATTTGTTCAGCACACCTTACCTGATTTTTCTGTCAGCAGGACTAATTAGAGGGCACTTGATTTCTTCTCAGCTGGTAGAATGACCAGTCTGATGACAGTGTTTTAAGACCTTAAGACTATTTTCCTGTAGAAGCATTAGTCCTCACTTCTGGCAATGGACCTAGAAATAAAAAAGGCACATCAGAAACATGTTATGAAGGAAACCCTTATTTTGGCTTAGGCTTAGCAAACTCTGTGACAAGGTGCTGCACTTCTTCACCATCTGTAAAGTGTATCTGGTTATGTAATTATGTGTTTCTGAGCAAGGTCTTCCTCTACACTATTTGATAATTAAATTTGGTTCCTCAAGATCTTCCTAGCTACACATGCATAAATCCTACTAGGAATCGATGCCACCACACCCGTGCTAGTTCAAAACACACCAAAGACTGCTTTCTTTTCCTGTGCAGTTCACTCTGCTTGGGTTTCCTTCCAGCCTTCATGTCTTTCCTCCCCAGGTTTGCAGAACAAAAGGTTTTTACAGACATCATGTTGTTGAAAGTCCTGTAGTGGGACCTGAAGAGGCACAGTCACAGTGCTTCCTCAAGATGAAATAAGAACTTGTTTGGATGTGTTTGGGAATGCTATTACAATATTGGCCAGGAGATTTCATTCTCAAAGCCTGGACTCTCCTTCAGTGGCTAGTAACTGTATTCATAAGTTGTACATAACTACCTTTTGTTTCCTCTTGCTGGCTGTAATTTTGTCAGTATATAATCTCTATTTTAGGGCTGGTTTTTGCACACATGGAACTTTATTGGATGATGACACATCTGGGGCACACTTTGCAATGTTTTTGTATTTTTTGTAAAAATCAGGGCAAAACCAGGGGTTTCTATAAATGGGAAAAGGAGACTTTTCCTCTCCTAACTAATTGGATGTAGGAAAAAAGGGCTTTTAATTAAAAATTTGGTGTGACTGTTTTTTGAAGCATGATGTATTTAAGTACTAAGGCACTTAAGGATAAAATATGATGTTACAAAGGTACAGAAGAAAACTTCAGGGAGTCTATTTGCAAAGGATATTTCAGCCAACACAGGGATGGTAATGCTTCAGGGATGCCTAGTAATTATGGGCCTTGGAGCAGCCGGTATTTTACAAGCAGCACCTTACACACAAGTTTCATTTAAAATTATTCTCAGTCTGATTGAACAAGTGAAGGAGGTTGTCCCAGGGAGTGACCACTCACTGCTGTGTGAAGACATCCAAATGATCTCATTTACTTAACACAGTTTAGTTGGAACAGGACCAGAGTACCTAGGGAGGAAGAGGATGAGAACAGAGTTATGGAAATTTGGGGAGGACACAGCATTAGGAAGCGGATCAATCAACTGTTGTTGATGGTGCACAAATAGAGGAGAAAACGGATGGTCTACAAATGCCAAGTTGTAGCCAGAGGAGGTCCTCAGAGACTAGTAAGAGCAGTTGGGACAGTATAAGGAAGAGCTATGCTGGAGTTGCTCTTCTCAGATTTCAGCCAGCTAGTAACGATGGTGTGTTTGGTTAGTCTGCAGAGGAAAGCGTGACCCTCTGCAAGTGGGATCAGGACTGGTTTTTAAGAAGGAAAGCTATGGATGCAGCTGGAAGAGGAAGTGCGATGCTTACCGGCTCTTCATCACATCCTTCCTCCCAGAGGTTTTCATCTTCTTACAGCTGCCAGCTGTGTTGGTCATGTGGATGACCTCACACCTGGTTAAGCAAAAAGGATCTAGGCTAGGTTAATTAGTTTAAATTGTATGTCTTTGGTAATCTGTCTTATGTTGATTGAAAGTAGCTGAAAAATGCTCCTACAGGCTGATTGGTGGGAGGGTAATTTCTAGCAGCAGCAGGCTGTAGAAGACAGTAACCTCTTCAGGAAGAGTGCTACTAAAAAAACCTGAGCGACTTAATGGATCAACAGCTGAATGGATTTTTGTAGACAAAGCAAAGGAGATGAGTAAGGAGTTAGTGGGGCAGGGAGGATAGGAGTGGGGTAGGAAAAGTCATGAGAGGAGGAAAATAGAGGTTAACAGTATGGAAAATAATCCATGTTCAATCAGGGTGGGCTTTTGATGTGTCCTCTGCAGGGACAGCTCCTGAACCTGTGAGAATTAGGATGTTCTTGTGACTTATTTTAGACATGCATATAATATATTTACTTTTTCAAATTTGGTGTGTTAATGTTGTCTATATTAGCATGACAGTTGAAAACACTTGAGAGATCTATTTGGAAATGCAATAAGATTTCATTCCTGTCATCATCTGAAAACTCAAATTTCAGATCAACTTCTTGGCATTTGAATGTGGTGAGGAGTTACATTACTGTCTATCAGCTCCCTTTGCTACTTGTGGGAAGCTGTTTCTCATTCTTAGCCTGTCCTGCAAAGCGTGCCCCCCCCCCCCCCCCCCCCCCGTTCTAAAAAGGCATGTAATGTAATCAGTCACTTATCTAGTCATGGCTGCTCAAGAGTTCCTCTCGAATATAATGAGCCAAAAGAAAGGGGAATGAGCACCGCTTTTCTCCATGTGCACACCTTGGTGGGTTTGAATCATTATAGTGTATAACAGGAAACGAGCAGAGAACTGAAAGAACTTTTTCTTTTCTCTAAAGCTATGAATCTTTTGCAAAGTTTTAATCAATTTCTACTCTGTATTTTTTCCCCTCCAAATAACTTATGCACTAATGGGACCTATTGTATTTATTCACGTTGGACATTTTTACAAGAAAAGCTATTAAGAGGAAGGACTCAAACTCAGTCCAATTTACCATGTATCCGGAGGCTTAACCAAAACTATTATTACATGAAAGAATGGAGGAAATTAAGAACAGGACCTTCGGAATACCAAATGCCAGTACAATTTTTTTTTTCTTAATTTTCTTTCTGTCTAATTAACTCTGTCGGAGATTTCAAAACAATTAGGCCCTAAAAAGGAAAAAGGGTAAAATAGTCATACCTAACTCTTCTGTGCATGTTAAATAATTCCATGCTGTGTTTCAGGCATCTTCTGGACTGAAAAAAAATATAAAAAAAACAGCTAACAGGAATTCTAGTGGTGCTTCTGGAAAAATCTCATCATCAGTTACTAAAAAGTGTGATGAGAGCCTCTTAGATAATAACATAGAGGGCTGTAATGATTAAGGAATGATCAGGTCTAGATGATACTACTCAGAAAAACATGACCTTAAAAAAGAAATAGTTGTTTGGGTGATTTTTTTCCAAAGGCAAAAAATGGTGAGAAATGTTAAGAGACCTAGAATATTCTTTTTTGTAAGATTCATTAAGAGTAAATTAAATTATACAGAAATTATAGTATCTTGAGAGTAGACAACCTCTTTGTGATAGGTTTGGTCACTAATAACCTGGTTTATTTGGTAGTGCTGTTGTGATTTTCCACCCTTTTTTGCAGTCTGTGCCTCATACAATCTCAACATCTGCACCTACTTTGATTGTAGCACAAAGATCATGGACTTAATCTAATTTAATGATAATTGTAGGGGACTTCTGCATGGATAACGATGAGATCTGGTAGAAGAAAAGACTATATGTTATCCAAGAGTCAAAAACGTGCAGTCTTTTTGAATGCCTCTGCTTTTAAGCTTGATGAAGTATGTGAAAAATCTAATTTCCAGCAAGATTTTAATTACCTCATGAAAATCTGCCTCTTTGTATGAAGTTCCAGCTGGATATTGAAAAGCAGAAGAGCCTCGAACCTGCCAGCACAGTCACTACTGTGAAGTTAGGAGGCAGTGAGTTTAAATTTGCATGTAACCCTGTGCTTATTTCTTTACTGCAAGAACAACTGAGTATTTCCATCAAGACATACATGTCTCTCTTCTAAATAAGCCACAGTGACCTCTGATGTGACAGAATGCTTCCTATAGCAAGACTTTTCTGCTACTGTTTTCTGGAGTGCTTGTGTGAGGTTCTGGTATGTGGCCTTTGGGGCAGAGGGAAATGTCAGAAGTATTAATATTCACCCGTCAACAGAACTTCTCTTTTCCTCTCTGCATTAACTAAGCATCTTGAGTACACTTGATGCAAATATGACACTTTATTTTTTGTTGCATAGAAGCTCTGGTTCTTTTGCCTTTGGCTGTTAATTCGGAGTATTGCTAGTTTTCTATTTTGTCTGGGTTTAGCCTGCTGTTCCCAGGCATAGTGGATTGCAGGTTTCCTGTGAAGAATTCTAGCAAAAATAGGAAAGACGACAAATTGCCTCAGCTGGCAATGTGATAAGAGAAAGCGTAATGTGATGGTAAGTCTTAACTGCAGTGCCACTGTGTCTTGAGGGCAGTCATTTTTGTCTCACTGGATGTCTTTTTCTACATGCGTGATTTTCTTGTATCAGGAAAGACTGTAAGACTTCCTTATAAAGGGAAATGAGCTCTTTAAGGCTCATTTCTACAAACTCTTATTTTTAAGTTATAGACTGGGAACATGTCCTCAATAGATGATGTACTGTGAAACAAAACTGAGACCTGCATCACCATGAGGATCACCATGTGGACCCAGTCTCTTTGCTGGGTTAGCTGCAAAGGTACTGACCCCTGAAGTTTTTTCTCTGTTGTAACAACAGTCTTTATTTTGTTTCTTAATGACTGCGATGGCATCCTGGTGGTGATCTGCCTAATGGCATGCTAGAGTTGTGAATTTTGCCAAGCTGTTCATAAAATTAGGAGGAAGGCATTCATTCTATTCTCTGAAGAATTTTACAGCCTAAGTGGGAGAGACAAACTGGCAAATGGAGGGATAGGAGATACAAGTTAAAAGTAGATTCACTGGATGTTAAAAAAAAAAAAAAAAGAGCCAAGAATTTGGGAGAGGTGAAGGGAAGTGCTCAGTTCTAATAATTTATTCTTTAGTTGAGACCTGCTGAGAAAGGCTCTCCAGCTAATTAAACAGCTAATGAGAAACATAGCTCCTGTGCCTCCACTTTGAAGCAAACATTTGCCTATGTTGGACTTGTAAATTTACTTCAGGCTTGTGATTACAGCAAGGTTATAGATCTTCACAACAACAGGCCATCACTGCTTACACTTGCTTTGGGTGCACGTGCTTTGACTGTGAAGTCCTGAAAAAACCTCTGCCAAGAGTGGATTCACAGTGGTGCACGTAGTAGAATATAGTCTTTGAAAAAACAAATCCAGTCCACAATGAAACACAAATATCAACTCGGGGTGTACAGACATGGAACGTTTAAATACATGACCTCAAAATTACTAGCTACAGCTACATACCTTCCACGAACTCAGAACTAGAACTTGGTAGCAGAACAAAGGATGGAGATTAAACATCTTATGAGCAAATTCCTTTTAAACTGAATATCTTAATGTAACATGGCCTTTGACAGTAAGCAGTTTTCTTTCTGTTTTGGTAGAATCTTTGTTTTCATTAAGCAAATAAGTATTTAAAACATTATTTCTCCATCTTGCTCCTGTCTGACAAATAGAGTGCAAGTACATTATTTATATGAGAAAGTTCTTTTTGCTGTAATGGAATAAACATGATCCTGAGTTAATGTTGCTGTCTAGATTTCAACAATCTTCATCTAAGTGTGAATAATAAGAGTTGTCAGAGTCTTTCTTTTAATTGGCTGGTAATCTGTGCATTTTCCTTTAACGTCCAGTAACATTTTTATTGCTGTTTTAGTGATCAGTTTATAACTCTTTACTACTACAAACTGTCAAACTGAGAGCAGTGCTTTACTCATTGCTGACTCAAAAGCAGAGCCTCCTAACAGATTTTCCCACTCTTCTCCCTTCCCTGTATGTTGTTTGGGCATTGCCCTTTGAAGTTTCAGCTGTAGGTATTAGTAACTTCTGTGTAAAACAGGTTAATCTGTTTGGTTTGGGTTTGTTGTGGGTTTTTTTGTTTTTTGTTTTTTGGTTTGTTTTGGGTTTTTTTTTTTTTTTAATAAGGAAAAATGGTAAAAATAAACAAGAAATAGGCCCAAGAATTAAGAAAGTTTGTTGTGGACCCATAGTGCTTCTCAGCTGAACTTGGTTGTTACTATCCTTAAACTGTCTGTGCTTCATGGAAAGAAAAAAGTTTGTTATCTTGAAGTATTTGCACATCTGCATAATATTTGAATGATCAAAGTATATTGCTGACTTTACAATGTACCTCCAACGTCTGTTTCAAAACTGTCACAAAAATCTTTGCTCTTATGGCTAGCATCCAAAGAAAAGGTGCAGTAACGTTTATCACCAAACTGTTGCTGTTTTCATGGTCTATAATACTGCAGATTAAGATGATTTAAGATTCGTGGAAAAAGGTTTTAATTGTGGCTTCTACAGTAAAGATATTTATTGCATGAATTCCTAGATCTGACTCTTAAAAGCTTTTAGAAACTTGCAAAATCACCTTGGGGAAAAAAAAAGCACAACTTTTTAACCATCTAACTACATCAGTGAAAACTGACAGCTGTGGTTCAAAGAACAGAGGGACACCCAGGATCAATTATTGATGTCTGAATTTGATTTTAATCATCTTTGCATGTGAGTGGGGACTAATTTATTTGTCCTCTGTACAGATGTTTTCATTGGCTGCTAAAGAACACTGGTTTGATTTATGAAAGGTCATAACAAATTGTTGCAAAGAATTCACAAGATGTTTCTGCAGCTGAATCAGAAATTTTCTTTCTCAAGGTATATCTGGGAAAGGTATGCCACAACATTTCATCTTTAAAAAGTATATGAATATACTGTGTCCAGTAGTGTGCATTGTGAAAATGTTCCTACTTCCACTTAGCCTAAGAGATTCAGATGACTTAACTATGTACATGATGTTACGTAGATTGATGTGTGAGCTCAGTAAAGGGTTATAAAGGGATAAAGTGGAACTTGCAACAGCCTAAAGTCTTCCTGAGTTGTTATGTGTTGAGCCACGTTCAACAGACTTCCTTTTGCTAAGTTTCATCACCAGTATTTTTAAAAAAATAAACCAAAGACAACTAAAGTGTACCAGTGAGGATGAATTTGGGGTACTTGCCTTCAAATTATATCAGACAGGTATTTCTCAAGAATAGGGATTGTTCCAACCTGTAGGCAGGAAAATGTGTTTTCTGTAAAATTCTCGTAAGTGCCAAATTTTTTGTTTTCCTCCCAGTTCTGCATGATGGATTACTCTTGCATATTTTGTACTTCCTTTCTCTAAAGACTCTTCATTGTGTTTTGCTGATTAGGGATACCAATTAAACTCAGACACCAGAGTGAGAAGAGCAGGTGTATTTTACTTGAAATAACTAAATAATATAACAGAATAATACAGAAAACATACAGTAGGAAAAGACAAAAAATAGCACGCTTAAATAGGAAAATACAGGGTAATGCATCAAATCATTACTACAAGAGAGAGAGAATAGTGATTAAGAAAGATACATCACCACTTGCATACTTTACCATCATCCAGATCCGCAGTCACTGGGGAGCCCCGGTTACAGCGAGGATTTGGAGAGCCTGTCCTGGCAAGTGTGAAATCCTACGCGGTGCGTCCACCCGTAGGTGAGGCATCCAAAATTGCTGTGAGCGGGTCCAGCCTTATACACCAGAGATCGACAAGCCAGAATAGCTGGCACCTTTGTTTTAAGCGGAAATATCTGGTTTTCATCTCACATTAGGTTCCCCCAGAACCTGGCCAGGGCTCGAGGCAGAAGCTAAGGGAGTTTCCCTGCTTATCTAGTTGATTTATGAGCAAGGTCACAAGGCCAGACAATTGTTTCTATGGCCCTGTTATCTTGCTCACACATAAAGAAAGATAAGGATACATTCAAGATAGACATGTTTTATGATGTTTAAGCTACATCTTCTATGCATATTTCACTAATGACTCCATACGGAGTTAGCAGTTTCGGCTCAGGGCCTGTTGCTCAGGCTTCAATATTCTCACCTTTTACATCAGAATAGGCGGTTTGCTGTAACTTAGTATAATACCTATTAGCACAATGGTTATCAGTTATAAAATGTACAGGATTCATCTATAGGTCAACTCTAGCTTGGACTTATTGTCCAAGCCTTAGCACTTCACATCGCGATCAATACATTTACTCAATAAAAACAAATCAGGAGAACCCAGGTCAGTGAACTGGATGATTAACATTTGCCATTTTTTTTCAGACCTGACACGGGTTACTAATGAAGTTCTATAAAATTACACTCACTAACTCAGTTTTGCTTTTGCTTTGTCCCCATACAGAGAAAAAGAATGTGGATGGGGGTCTAATAAATCTGTACAGATATTCTTACAGTGGTCTGAAATAATCACAGTCTGATTGCAAAGGACCCTAGTCAAAATTTGAAATATAGAAACCTGTCCTGATCCACAAATCATTACCTAGGTAAATAACTCTTTTTTTTTTTTTTTTTTTTTTTTTTTTTTTTTCTCCTAGTAGAAAGCACATAGCAGCTCCTACTAAATTATTTGTCACGTAGGTTTTGGTTTCCTTTAAAAATATCTGCTGGCTCAGGTAAATTAGGAATGAGTTGTTGAATGTATAATAAAGTTCTTCACTGTATTTGCTATTTTAAAATATTTCCTCAAGAGCTGCCATACAGAAGTATATAAATTATTTCAAATTTTTCTCTAGCAATTTTCTAAGAACACTTTGTTTATTTTCCTCAGCAGGCAGAGTTCAGGGCTTTATCTTGCATTTAAAGTTACAGTGTAAAACATTGATGTGATATGGTATTTTTGAAAAATTGAGAAGTTGTGCCAAGTATAGGGATGAGGGACAGAAACCTCTTCAATCTGAATTCACCAACTGGAAAATAAACTGTATCTGAGCAGCTCTGGTGGAGAAACAATCCTTAAAAATGGAAAATAGTCTTTGTTCTTTTATTGCATTTAGTTTACAAGATGAACAAGAACCAACAGGGTAAATAGCAGCTTCAGTTTGATTCTGTTTGCTTTATATTTATAGTTCTACAAAAAAGCACAAATCCCTTCCTTTGGGAGGATTTATATAGCTTCTTATCATCCCTAGAGCAGCTATATTATGCAGGATCTTACCCTTTTTGGCAAAATTTGCTGTGCCTTAGTCCAAAAATAAAACAAAAGGTAAAAGCAAAATGAGTGCTTTCTAGAAAATTTGATTCTGCAATTAATAAAGTCTTATTCTAAAAAAAACCCTCCAAAGTTTAGAACTCCCACTCTGACATCAGAACTAAAACTCAGATATTGATTTACACTGAAGTTATATTTCATTGTTTCTGGGTATTATAGATCCGTATTTTCCATTTTTTCAACAAACTTATGGATTCAGCTTCTTTACTCATATATATTATGCTCTTATTCATGTAACTGCAGGAATTCCACTCCTGAGACTTTTTAATTGGCAGCACTTGATGTGTGGTATAAAATCCTGGCAAAATGGCAAACCTCCCTTGACTTTACTGAGCAGGGTCTCAGTTTTGAGGTGCTAGGTCTGGTCAAATTCTCTTGCTGAAATAACTTTACAGGTGCCTTGTGGGATGACTGCCCACCCTGTTTGAATAAGACTGGAGGATGGAAAATCAAATAATGATGTTCAGCCCCAAACAAAACAAAGGTGATGCAAAAAAATCCATGGGTAGGGTATGAGGCTGACCTCTCCCTTTCAGGTGGTGACATTTGTTGAGCCTTGAGAATTCATGGGGCCCTTTCTGTTGTAGCTTGAATGTGTTGGAAACAGCATTATTTCTTTACCATTACTCACAATCAAAACTGGCCAGGAGACTAGTGGTTTTTCTTAGACATGGATCTTGTTACTGTGATCCATGTGTATGATACCTTAAGATGAGATAATTCCATGTAGAAGATAACCATAAACCTCTTCAAATATGAGCTGGTAGTAGTATAGTTTATGAGCACCATATGTTAATGTCATCTGTCTGGGACTTCAGTGCTGTTTGAGTTGGTGCTTTGTATTGATTTGAAATCTGTCACTTTTGAAATACCACCATTTTGGAGGCTGTAAAGCCGCAAAAAATTTGGTGTCAATAGTTTTAGTCTGTATCATGTTCTTTGTACTGTTGCCTGACTCTTCAAAAACACTCTCGCCCCTTCTCCAAGGCAGAATTAATCTGAATTTGACTAACAGTGAGCATGTTACTCCTAGGAAATTGTTGCATCCCAGTTACAGAATAGGCTCCTTGAATTCCCACCAGTTTGTCATATTCAAGATCTTGTTATAGGCTAAAAGAACACACTTT
Organism: Strix aluco; assembly: GCF_031877795.1. NCBI lineage: Eukaryota > Metazoa > Chordata > Aves > Strigiformes > Strigidae > Strix > Strix aluco. Next base: position 58,051,203 of record NC_133934.1, read on the forward strand.
ATATGCAAAGCCGAGAATTTAACATTAGTATAATTAAAATCTTAATTGTCTAATCAAAGGTTTATTATTATTCCTGTTACAATAATACTGACACTTATACTTTGAAGTAAATACGGCTAAAATGATGCATACACACGTTTTCTAGTATGTACCCCTTTCTCTGATGTTATAATTGCCCTTCCATTGGCATTCTGAGTCTGAAGATCAATGTTTTCAACCTTGGTGGAAGGTGAAGTTTCTGGTGAGTTGTCTGCATCCTGGGTATTCTGAGTCCATCCTTGGGAGAAGTCTCTCCTCACTTTAGGATCTGCTTGAAGGCATTTTTATGTTTGCTAACATGGTATGCATCTATCTCATTCTTCACTGGTCTGTAATTCCACGTTACATTTGAATTCACTATATATGGTGGTTTTGACATATGTTTGAGCCTTATTCTTTTCTCTCTTGGTTACCCCTAGAGCTCATTTTACCCAGCTTCCAAGGACTCATCCCTCTCCTGGCTAGTCACTGACCACTTGTTGCCAGTAGTTTATAGCGCTGGGACCTCTGGGATCATCCTGTGTCCATACTGACAAGGCTATGCTGCTCTCCTATGCCCTCCATGTTACTTTTTGGTTTAGGATCCCAAGTAGTACTTGTTATTGCCATCTGCTACTTAAAAGTAAGCCTTGCACCATGCAGTTATACAAAGCTAAGCTAAAGGCTAAAGGTAAAGTAGGCAATAGTCACCTAATGGTTGCTAGATAATTGCTCTTACAACTAAACAGGCTCAAACAAGAGCTTCATGCAGGAAGCCCAGACTGACATGTCCTGAGACCTCCACTGGTAGCATAATGCAAAACCGAGGATAACACTTGTCCTGCGACAAGCAATGGTAACACTTTATTTACTGGGCATCAGGGCTACAATAGAGAGTTGACAAATGGCAGAAACCATGGTGTTTGGGACTACTGAGAGGGAAAGCTGGGGTGGGTGAGGAAGGAGAAGTGTGCGGCTCATTCAACACATGAGGGGCGAGCATGGCATGAGTAAAGAAATACAACATTGACTTCAATTTACATTTGTATGTCTTCAGATGTGAAAGTGTAAGTATGTAAGTGAGAGTCACCTTAGTATAGAATCTTTTCTAGTATGATGTCAGTTTTGGAAAACAGGGTGTTTGATATGTCTCAGTTACAGGACTGTGGGTTAGCAGGATATAGACCAAATACTAAAGAACAGCCAGTTCCAGAAGTTTTTAAAGACTGTCTTCAGCACACCTTGCTGCTACCTAGTGCTTCTTAGAGTGCCTCTTCTGTGTATTGTCGGTAGGAGACAATAGCAGGTCTCTGGTCTGCTGAGAATTCCTCCCATCTGGGTGAGGAGAGTGATCCCCACAGGTCCTGTCCCACCAGTTACACCAAAAAAGCATGCTTTGCTTAAGTGAAATGTTTTAACCAAAGCAATCACCAAGGGGACAAGCGAGACTTTAAAAAGCACTGCAGGTCTGTATGACCTCTAAGTATTATTGCTCTTTATCTATTTTTTTTTTTTCATTTTATTATATTTTGAACAAAATACTGATTCCATTGAAAACTTGATTAATATTTGTAGCAAATTGAAATACTCCTCCTTGAAGTAGCTTGTCCACCATCTCTCTTGGGGGAGAAAAATCTGAAAACTACATAACCATGCTGGTCAGGGAAATCTCTTCAACAATGTTTCCACTGGTTTAATCAGTCTGGTTTCCAACACAGCTTCAGCCAGAATGTGGTTAGCCTGAAGTTATTGCATCTGCTGTTTGAGAACAGCAATAGGAAAGGATTGTCAGTAGTTTGAAGACCAGTTTGGTATTTTGGAGACCACGCTAAAGCTCCCTGTTCTGCCACAGACTTCCAAAGTGCCTCAGTACCCTATCTGTAAAATGTGAGCAACAGTACTTTTTTACAAGCACTGTTTTGTGAGGAAAAATAAAATTATTAAATATCCTGAAAATCTGAGTGGGAAAAGAAACCATAAAACATATTTGATTGGAAAAATGTTTCCTTTATTTTCTGGGAAAAAAAATACTCAACTTTTTATGAACTTAGCAGTGTGTCTTTTTGTTGGTTTTTTTTCCTCCCTCTCAGCCAGTCATTACATCAGTAGAGTTATGACCAAACTTGGACCCACTATGAAGAACCTAGTAGGTCAGTGGAGTTCAAAAATTTTAAGAAATCCAGGACCTGGAATTCATCGCCACTAAATTATAACTCTTCCAATAAATACTTTGAGAAACATGGGAACTGATGAGACTGTTCTTTAATGAAGAAAATCAAAGATGATGAGTTCTATAGGCAGTATTGAGCTAGTTGTCAGTAATTAGCTTCAGATGAGATTGTTGTCTTTAATGTTTCTCGACTATTCTTGGATGAGTTGGAACATACGATGAAAGTGTAATTACAGTCTTTGATATTTGGTGAATGTCTCAATGCTTCCTGGAAGTAGTCCAACAGGTTGTTTGGCCAAGTGGTTTGTGGGGTAGCCAGTTGCCTATACAAATAAAGGAAGAAAGACAAAACTGTTTAATTGTTCATGCAGTAAGTGGTCTCCTCATATACATTTTATGATGTGGTATTTTAAATGCATCTAAGGAAAAGTCAATCTAATGAAAGAACAAATGTTTTTTGTCTTTTATGTGGATTGTGTTACTTGTATGCTTATTGTATTTTTTAAAGTTCAGGCTCTTTAATGCTAATTATTAAAACAGTAAGTTCAGTGTGTCTGGGGTGGGGAAAATGAACACTTTAAAGAATACAGTGTGTGAAAGTGGATTCTGATAGGATGTATGTTGGTTTTGTGCTGGTGTAAGTACTGCTACTCTGGGGTTATGTCAGTGCAGTGCAAATGCAAATCAGGGCTTTAGTGTTTTAAAAACAATTATATATCATTTCAGTCTGAATGTTTACAGTTTAGTGAAGCTGTAAGCAGTTTTAAAACAAGGTCTTGTGTTTAGAGGTGCTTATAATTTCAGACTTCCCTGTCAGATTCACATCTAATAAGACTTCAAGTAGGATATAACTTGGAAAGCATGGACTAGGTCTAGTAAGTTGTAGAAAGAGGAAAAAAAAGTATTTTGGAAACTGAGAAAGATAGGAAACACAAGTAGCTTTATACCTGCTGTGATCAGGTGGAAAGGAGCATAGAGTATTATTCCAGATTTTCTTCTACAGAAGTTCTACAAAGGCGGGGAAGAGATAACAAATGTCTCCCCTGGGTGAGCTACCTTAGAACAGCATCAGAATATCTGGGAGGTAGATGTCCCCACTGAAGCACTGAGTCTGCAACAATCACCTTGTTGTGAAGGGCAACGTTGGCTCTTTGGGGGGTCAGCAGATGGAGATCTGGAGAAAAACCCCAAACTTAGTTATAATGCAGGTACAGTAAGTGGGAACTGTGAACCTACCAGATGCCAACATGTTTAAACCAGCATTTTGGAGACCTTTGCCCATTAGATGTTTTCTTTGTGCTTAGCTGAATGTCTAATGGAGGAAGATGGAATGGAGGCTGTCTGCTGCAAGCTGCCTCAGGACTTTCACTGGTATGCTTCTTGTAACGCCTAGCATATAGAGAGACAGGTGTGCCTTGCATGTTGATCTCTCCTTGCCTTTTCTGATAGCCACACCTTACATCTCTTCTCACTTGTACAGAAAGAATAATCAAATGCTGAAGTAATTTGTTTAATCAGTCATGTAATGACAATTTCTTCTCCTTGTTGCAATAAGCAGCTTAATCTTTGTGATAAATCCCTTGACAATAGAGTTAGTGTTGCTGTTTTGAATTAACACTTGTTTAAAACAGTTGTCCCATAATACTTGAAGTCCAGGTCAATAAGTTATGAAGGTATTTCAGAATAATTACAACATAAAATTTAGACAATTTGTCTTTGTCAATTTAAGCAAAATTGGATGACCTCATGGGAATCAGTCATATCAGTCATAAGCCTTAATTTCATCTGTGACTAACTGGAGGGTTTTTTTCATAGTACCTTTTGATAATTGGCATGCCTGAGCTATTTGGAACAGCAGACACCTTCCCACAGAAACTTGCACTTTCATCTTACAATTTCATGTGGACTTAAGCTCAGTACATTAGGAAGTCTTTTAGTATTAACATACAAAATTACCATCTGTTATGTAACTGTGGCTTTAGTCTAATGAATTATCTATAGATTCAAAGCATACCTGGTTAATTAAAGTTACCAGCTTTAACTAAGATAAATTAAAGTTAGAACTCCACTTCCTGCCCTTAGGTGAAAATCCATGGCCTTCTCTTCCCCGCCCCACCCCCTTCCATTACCTCTTCTTTTTCAGATAAGTTTTGAATACAGTGTTTTGGAAAACCTGTGCATAGTAAGTGCATAGCTCTGAAGTGAATTATCTTTGGGTTTATCTTCCTTAGATATTTCAAATTATCTCAAATGGATCCCAGATCTAAAGCTTTTCGTCTGTGGATGACAATGACAAATGTAGAAGCATTCAGGTGAGATGCAGGGGAAAGAATTAGGGAAAACAATCTACAAGACATTGTTGTCTGTAGAAACTGCATCACTGAAACATATGTCAAATGTCACTTGTATAGGAAGAAATTCGCAAAGCTCTAGAAAACCTCTGAGATGTCATTTTCAAGCACTGCATTTCAATCAGCATGGGGAATGAGGTGAAAAATGAAAATGAAATTAATAATTGTAAGATTTTTGTAAATGTTTCAGCTAATGAAAATAGGAACCCTTTTTGCTACTGTTTTGCTGAGTATCCTTATTGGATCTTTTGTTTAATAAGTTTGTGTAATTGAGGATAAACATGTGCTACTGTATTTTTATTTGCTTATAACATTACTCTTCCTGTACAAGTGAAACTAGTTTTTTGAGTACAAGAGTGAGTTTGCTGACGAACCAAAGACCTCAAAACACAAATTAGTAATGAATTAAAACAGACAATACAGTTTAAAAGATGAGGCCTTAACAGAATGCTTACAGTATGTATAAAAATTAAATTCATAGCAAAAAAAAAATCTTACAGTAGGTGCAATCACCAACATTAAATTTGTCTTTGTATGGGACTGGGATGTCTAATAAACAGCTAACTCTGTTATCTCTTAGACATGTATATGGTGGTGTCTGTGCTGGATGCCTTTCAGTTTTCTTGCCTCTTGGACTGGAAAATAATAAATAACGCACCCTCTGGTGCATTTGCATGTATTTGACATAACACAGGAATCTTAAAAATGAGAGACCATTTCTCTCGCATCTGGAACACGTCTAAATTATCACCAGTAACGTCCCCACTACAAATGGCTGAACAAGACAGTAAGGTGCTGTGTCAAATTTAGTCCAATTCCTTCTGCCCTGAAATGAACAACCACCAAAAAACTGAATGCACTATAGTTCCTAAAGTCCTTTTAAAAACAAAGCAATCAAATTTGGAATAATGGCTAGTTTTTAGCTATGAGTTGGTTTGATTTTCAATTGGTTTCAAGAGAGCCTTATCCCTTGTGCTTAAACCCATACATAGTCGATTACGTATTCTGTAATAACAGCAGCGTTTATACTCTGGTGATGTTCTACTAAAATGTGCCTGAGATCCTTATGGCTGTGCTTAGTTAAAGCCATTCAGTCCATGGACTTGCTTAGCATCTGAAAAATATTCCCCTCTCAAGATCCACAGAACCATGCCTAGCATTTCTCCTACCCTGCGAGCAGGTGGCCGGCACATTGGTGCAAAATGTCCAGCCATGCTGCTGTCTTCAATTAGGATTCCACTCAAAGCTGACTCATCTGTTACTATGGGGCTCTTGTCAACCTGGCTGCTTTCAACCCGTAAGTGTTAATGTGTCTATACCACAGTGCAGTTGTCAGTCATTCACACCAACACCCTCATGGCAAGGATTTGTTCCATAGGGTTAGCAGTGGTGCTGTGAGGATGGGACCGCCTCGTCCAACCTGCAAAACTGAGGACCATGGTTTTGCTTTGTGCATCTGTTCCTTTTATTTTCCATGGACTGAGTAACAATTTACCACCCAAAGAGATGAAGGGGTATATCCCACGCCTGTTGTGTTTGGATACCAGCACAAAGATGAGATGGTCTGTGGTGAAGTCTTGTGGTTTAGGAAATTATACTGCCTATTTTATTTTCCAGCAGGGTAAATCAAAGAAATAAATAGAAAATAAGCGATTTTTAAAAAAAAAATTCATTTTCAGTAACCAAGGTCGTACTCAGAGTAATTCTCCAGCATGCGTTAATACTGTGCCCTCCACCCCAGCCCCTGTGTGGTTTGCTGCTCTGTCCTATTTTTAAGGAGGAGAAATGGGACTGGTTGATTTTGCAGACTTTAAACCATTCTCTGGAAGCCTTTTTACTACTGCTAGCACCCCCTTTTTTTAGTGTAGATTCATCACAGCTGTTTGTGGCACAGCATCAGCCGCTGTTCAGACCCTGTAGTTGAAAGCATGCCCTTCTGCAGCCCAAAGGCAAATTAGTCCATCAACTTAATTCTTATGGGATTGTGGCTCTTGATTACTGGGCTCCTGCCACAGAGGTGATTTAATATCTTTCGAGTCTATGTGGACCAGGGTTGATGGAAGGTCATATCCCAGCTCACTGAGAAACATGCAAGTTTTCATTTTGGTTTTTTCCCAGTTTGGGCTCTGGTGACACTGATGCAATCCTCACCTTTTATTTTCCTTTCCTGTTCCCCACTTCTGGCTCTTGTAGCTTTGTCTCAACTACAGATATGGATGGTGTGGGAATAATGGGCAAGTGTGCATGTACATGCACATACACATTTTGTGTCAAATAAACTTTGTATTACCTATGTGAAGTACTTCTGCCTGAATGAATAGCGTTAAATCAAAACAGGCTGTGAGAGGGGAGCAAGAGGAAATGGAAGGACAGCTAAGATAAGGTATTCAGCTGCATCAACTGGTTTAATAAAAATGGCACTGGTACCTCTCTCTATATGTGCTTTGCCTTGTTTATATCCTTAGCTCATCACAGCTAGAACAATGTGGTGACTACAAAGCACACTGGGAGGTGGATTTAGGGGGAGAGGCTTGCAGTGAAGGAAATGTTACCTGAGCAACTATCCTAACCTACTGAACCATTCAGAAACACCAAGGCCTGTGGTTGCCTGCTGTGCCTTTATGCCCAGGTGTCATTTTTACTTCTGCGCAAGTGCTCATTATGGCATGGAGGGGGGATGAACTTACTACAGGCAAAGTGAAAGGCCTGTGGACCATCACTGTGTGCTCTGTACTGCCACTAGGATTGCTGAGAGTGCAGGTGCTGGCCTATTGATGCATCAGGGTTATTCATCTGCTGAAAACAACCAGCAGTGTTTCTGCTGGCTTTGAGCATCTGTCTGTAGCCCTGGTTTCATTTCTACAACACCTTTCCTTTACTGGCTGCATGAAAAATAGCATTCAGATCTTTTTTGTCTTGTTAGATCTCTTGCACACATGCATGCACAGAAAATATTGTCTTCTCATTGTTTTCTCGATCAGTATCTGGCATGCTTATGTCCCTGTAGGTCTAGGTCTGTCAGAGATATAGAGGGTGACATAACCTAGTGACCCCCAAGTAAACAGACAAGCAGTTTTAAAAACCAAAATTTTAGTGATTTGTTACTTAGGTTAGGGCATGCGCTTCACATATACTTTCACAAGAACATAAAACTTTCATAAGTCTCTGCATTTCTGCTGCAAAGTTAAAATACATTTCTTCAGCTGGCTTTGTCTTCTGCATTGAGTGCAAGGGTGAGAAAACCCAAACCCTGCTAACACAAAATATACCCTGCACACTTACTTGTTCCCTGGCAGCAAGATGAGAGAGGGATGAACTGTGTATGACTGGTATTAGTCACATTGATTATTATGTCCTACTGGAAGGTATATTGCTCTGAAGAGACCATTACAGGGAATTACCCCTGCACAGAGCAGGGCTGCTCACCCCAAAATATAAGGAACTTTCTCTGCCTGGTCTAAGAGAAACCCTAGCCCTAGTTTAGTAGAACGAAGCTTGTAAGGGCAGAGTATTTAGGAGTAATGGACAAAAATAAAAATGTTTGTAAGTCTTACTAGGTGCTAATTCTGGGCTTCCTTTAGTTGCCTTCTCCACCTCTTCTGTTCTCCTTTCAGTAGAGCATCTCTTTTTCTTTCTACAGCCTCTTCTTTCTTCTGCATCACATAGACGTACACAAGTTTATGAGACTGGATGGGATACACCCAAGGGTGCTGAAGGAGCTGGCTGGGGTGCTCACCAAGCCACTTTCCATCATTTACCAGCAGTCCTGGCTGACCGGGGAGGTCCCGACAGATTGGAAATTGGCCAATGTGATGCCCATATATAAGAAGGGTCGGAAGGATGATCTGGGAAATTACAGGCCTGTCAGCTTGACTTCAGTGCCCAGGAAGCTGATGGAGCAGCTCATCCAGAGTACCATCATACAACACATGTGGGACAACCAGATGATCAGGCCCAGTCAGCAGGGGTTTATGAAAGGCAGGTCCTGCTTGACAAACCTGATCTCCTTCTACAACAGGGTGACCTGCTTATTGGATGAGGGAAAGGATGTGGATGTTGTTTACCTTGACTTCAGTAAGGCCTTTGACACCGTTTCCCACAGCATTCTCCTGGCGAAACTGGCTGCTCGTGGCTTGGATGGGCACACGCTTTGCTGGGTAAAAAACTGGCTGGATGTCCGGGCCCAAAGAGTTGTGGTGAACGGAGTTAAATCCAGTTGGAGGCCGGTCACGAGTGGTGTCCCCCAGGGCTCGGTTTTGGGGCCACTCCTGTTTAACATCTTTATTGATGATCTCGATGAGGGGATCGAGTGCACCCTCACTAAGTTTGCAGCTGACACCAAGCTGGGTGGGAGTGTTGATCTGCTCGAGGGTAGGGAGGCTCTGCAGAGACACCTGAACAGGTTGGAGCAGTGGGCTAAGGCCAACTGTATGAGGTTCAATAAGGCCAAATGCCGGGTGCTGCACTTGGGCCACAACAACCCCCAGCAGGGCTACAGGCTTGGGGAGGAGTGGCTGGAGAGCTGCCAGTCAGAGAGGGACCTGGGGGTGTTGATTGACAGCCGGCTGAACATGAGCCAGCAGTGTGCCCAGGTGGCCAAGAAGGCCAATGGCATCCTGGCTTGTATCAGAAATAGGGTGGCCAGCAGGGACAGGGAAGTGATCTTACCCCTGTACTCAGCACTGGTGAGGCTGCACCTTGATTCCTGTGTTCAGTTTTGTGCCCCTCACTACAAAAAGGACATTGAATTACTCGAGCGTGTCCAGAGAAGGGCAACAAAGCTGGTGCAGGGTCTGGAGCACATGTCGTACGAGGAGCGGCTGAGGGAACTGGGGTTGTTTAGTTTGGAGAAGAGGAGGCTGAGGGGAGACCTCATTGCCCTCTACAACTACTTGAAAGGAGGTTGCAGAGAACTGGGGATGCGTCTCTTCAACCAAGTAACAAGTGATAGGACAAGAGGGAATGGCCTAAAGTTGCGCCAGGGAAGGTTTAGACTGGATATTAGGAAGCATTTCTTTACAGAACGGGTTGTTAGGCGTTGGGATGGGCTGCCCAGGGAGGTGGTGGAGTCCCCATCCCTGGAGGTGTTTAAGAGTTGGTTTGACATAGCGCTTAGGGACATGGTGTAGTTGAGAACACTCAGTGTTAGGTTAATGGTTGGACTAGATGATTTTCAAGGTCTTTTCCAACCTAGATGATTCTGTGATTCCTTGCTTGTTCTTTTCTTTAGTTTGCCTCATCCCAATGTAAATTGTTATTAACTGTCCTCTACGGTTTTCTGCAGAGCGCTGTTTTCTGTCCAGAGCTGGTTTTACTCTGTTAGTAGAATGCCTTGCACAGTGAGGTCCTCTCTAGTGGTGGGGCTCCAGGGCTCAGTGGTAATGAAAATAATAAAAGCGTGATACTTCATCATTACTTGTTTTTATGTTGATGTTAGTAACAGGGTGGTGTAATGAGCAAAAAAGTAGACCAATTGCCATGTTTTGATACTTTGAGTCTGGTTTGTAACAATTATCTGGCAAAAGAGCTTTCTTAATGCAGGTTATGTGGAAACCGCTTGGCTGACAATATAATCAGACCCAAAGAAGTCAACCTAACAGCACCCAGATGCTCCAGAAAATCATTGGGTGATCTGAGTATGATTATACAATCATTTCTTCCATCTTAACTAGCCTGTGACCAAATATATTCCTTGGTGATCTCCTTACTGCATAGCTATGTAAAAATTCCCAGAGCTGCAAAAGCTTTTTCCCTTGGTGTATGAATAAATCATGCACAAGCATGGCATTATCATGTTATAGGAGAGGCTGCCAGGCTGGATTCTTTACTGTAGTATGGCTAACTTGCCGCAGCTCAGTGTTGTGAAATCAGCTAAGGTGAGCTAAGAGAAATTTATGGCTGCCTCGTGCTCCCAAAGTGCTGTAAATTAGGCATGGTGAATTAATATAGTAGTGAATCTAACCCACAATTTTAAAGTGACCATAAAAGCCATTTTGTTATGTTGTGGGGTTTGGGGTATTTTTTTGGTGAAACATAACCATGTTGATGTTTGTTCTCATCTGATAGGTTATAGTATAATGAACACCTATAGTGGTGTAAGCTTGGTATTCTTATGTAGTTAAATCAAAAACCTGAACTCAGTTCTGAGCAGGTGGAACAAAAGGTGAATTGATTTTAATTATAAGGCTTTTCAGTTTCATTTAAGTGCCACCACTCAGTCTTTATTTGCTGTCCTCTAGGCTGAATTTAGATTTTTAAGCAACTTATCTAGAATAGTTGATTAGTCAGAGATCTAAATTAATTTCAGGTTTATTTCTAGTATTTAAAAATCTCTTAATCTCTGTGGCACTGCAATCTGGAGGGATTTTATTTTAAAGTTAATTTATATGTACCATCTAGGTTAAAACAAACTTTGTTTTAGATAACTATGAAAATATATGAATGCGCATTAGTGACTTGAAAGTGTGCATTAGTTAGGCATGTCTTTACACTATTCTGCACTGGTATCCTCCAGTGACTTAATTGGAATGTTGAGGTCTCCACTGACTCACTAAATCTTTGTTCTCAGGAGTGCTTAAACTGCCAGTGTTTATATTGAAACTGTTTACTTATTCATTTGGGTAAAAGCTCAAAGCATAATTTGTTGTAGTTGTTGTTCTGTTTTGAAAATAAGGAAAAAAAAATCAGTTTCAGATGCCCTATAGAAAACCAGTATATACTATTGAATTATTTCTGCATCCTTTTGGGCACCTCAACCTGCTATTAACTGAGCAGAGTATTGACAAAGGACTGCAAAATTAAATTCCATGTATTTGGGTTAGATAGATATAGTAAGAATAAAACATAGTGAATATAAAAATAAATGAAAGAGGGTAGGATGTGACGATCAAAAAAGGGCTTAGGGCTGGACAGGATAACCTCTTCTGAGCCTAAAAAGTGGAATGATAGAAAAGTGATGAAAGTAGGGCTGATTTGTGAGTTTGTCCCTAGCTGTGCTAGCTGGATGTGAGAAGGACTGACAGAACAGACGACTTCCTGAAGATGTACAGTTTTCTTCTCAGCAGGAACACTACCACTTTCTTACCTGGACTATGACTACAGAGTCATTCTTTTTACAATCAGGATGGTGAGACACTGGAACAGGTTGCCCAGAGAAGTTGTGGCTGCCCCCTCTCTGGAAGTGTTCTAGGCCAGGTTGGGCAGGACTTTGAGCAACCTGGTCTAGTGGAGGGTGTCCCTGCCCACGGGACATTTGTTTCTTCCATAAATACGATGGCACTGGTAAATACCAGGTACAAGGCAAGAGGTTCTTCAGGAGCCTGCTTTGCAGAGGGACTGTGAAAGTGCATCTTTTCCCTGTCTTTTTTTGGCGAGCCGTTCTTAGTATTCAGTAGCCTGCCGGTGATGTGTGTAGATGAGGTCCTCCCTGCACCTATGAAGGATGTGGGCTAACTCTTTTGACTGGGTGAGTCTGGGTGTGCCAGCACAATGCTGGCCTGTGGGAACTGGTGGAGACATGTTCACATGGGAGTGGGAGGAATATGAACTGGGAGCAGATTGTTTGCGCCTTTGTGCCTATGCCAACAGAGTCCTGAAAAGCTTTTTTTCCCTGCTAGTGTTAATCACTCTGACTGCTTGCTGAGGAAAATTGAAGTCCCTTTAAACTTTTTTTTTTTTTTTTGTAGGATTAATAAGCCATTCTGTTTTTTAACATCCTGACTCTCTGTTCTCTTATTTGTTCTGGTAGCTCTGTTCTGGTTTAAATAAATTTTTTATGAGCTTGGCTGACCGTAAGTGTACACAGTCTTCCAAAAGAGGCCTTGCTGGTGTCTTGTACCCAGACAAAAATGTTTGTCCCTGGTGGAAATTCCTCAAGGTACATCCAGAGTTAGATGGCATAAACATGTGAGAGTTTGGAAAATGTAGCCAGATCATTCTGTCCTCTGCTGTTTCCATCTGTGGAGCTGTCACAGTGGAAATCTAGTAATCCTGTTCCTGGTTTTCTGCTTTTTTTTTGCATCATTTTTTTGGGGTATCATGTCTAACCCAAAAATCACTGATTTTATTTTTCCTATAGGATATTCCAGCCCTCCATTGCATTGATGCTACTGGCAGACTCGGCTCCAAGACTGAAACAAGTAACCTCCTTTTAGCCTCATAGTTTCAGTACTTCCCCACAATTACTGATGTCCACTACCCCTTTTACAGTCCTGGTGCTAATCTCCACTTTTACCAGGTGAATGAAGAACTTCCCATATGGCACCATATCAAATGCTTCAGTGAGTCCAGTGGATTAGATTTTCTGTGTTTCTTTTGTCTAGAAAAGGAATTACCTTATCAGATAAAGTATGCTATCTGTCTGAAACATGTTTATGAGCTTGGCTGAGGAGCCAAAGGATGGTGCTACCATCTGTGGGATTGTGACCAATGATTTTGGAGAGCTCTCACTGACTTTTGGATAAGAACTGTGCTCAAGTAGAATACTGTGCATTTTTGTTGTTGTTATTGCCTAAATGTTACCTGTAATCTGCTTTTATTTTATTGTTAAATTTTTACCCTTACTAACTTTGGTTGACCACTTGAGTTCATTTTCATGGAGTTTCATCTACTCAGTATTAAACTTGGATAACCAATGGCAATATGATAGTAACTACTGCATGAGTGGAGGAAAAATATGCAAAATGTTTAGAAGCGTTTCCTCTAGTTTAGTGTGCAGTAGGAAAATATCTCTATTATTATTACTTGGACTATAAAATCACTACTAAAAACCACTTGGCTCCATTCTCCTGGTTTGATTTCTCTGATACCCTTTCTAAAAATAAGACCTGCATCACAGCTTTGCATCATCTGGTCTAGTCATCATACCTCACAATTCACCACTGAAGTGTTTATTAAGGGACACAGAAGTTATTTTTCCTAAGGCTGCACAGTCTTTGCTCCCAGTCTTTTAACAGGGAGTTTGAACAGGGAATATCAGTCTGTTAAGTCTCAGAAACAGAAACAAATGTCTGTTGAAAAATTCAAAGAAATTACTTCCGTTGTGTATCTGGGATTCTTTAGTAGTTGCCTGCAATTATCAGTTTAGCAGTAACCAAGTATCACACTGCACATTCTTTGAAAAACAAGTGTTTATTCACAAAGATCTGAACAGAGCTGCATCAGTGTAATGCATGCAAATAAAGGAAATACTGCAAGTATATTGATTCTTCCTTCCAGGCACTGATAAAATGAAAAACGCAGAAAGCATGCTATCACATTTCAAGTGAACAAAAAAAGAATTCTTGTAAATAAATGGTCAACAGATAAATTACTTCTTATAGCAATAAAACCACAAACTGAAATCACCTCTGTCACTATAAACAATTTTCAGTGACAAATATAATAATGCTTTACTTGTTTACACCATTGTGATACTGCTAATGTTCAAGACTCAATGATTTTTCTGAAGAATGGAGCCAGTTGTTATATTGGTGAAAATTAGATAAATTAGATTTCAGTGATCATCTCTCATTTTTTCATCCACAATGAAGTGGTATAGGGTTGTCCAAGCTGCCAAATCCCTTTCAAAATACTGTCAGATTTTCCAACAACTTTACAATTTGTTTGACTAACATTCTCATTTTCATGGGAAAACACTAATGATTTGTGCAGAGAACTAAAATTGGATGCAATAGAATTATTCTTGCAAATACAGCATTGAACTCTCCGTGTGCATCAACTTCAACAATGGGAGCATTGAAAGCTCCTTGTGTAAGTGTTAAGTCTGAAAACCTATTTGGCTTTTTCAGAAGGTTCCGCCTACATCCACCTCCTGAGATTCAGAAGCTGACATCTGTTTTGGTTCCTTGACCGAGTGTATGGTTGAGATACAATCAGTAAAGGATATCATTCTTTATCATTTATTCCTAGTGGTAGTTTGCTGAATACAAAAGCACATGCACTTGTCCATATGACTAAATGCTAAAATAGTTAAATATTGAACCGCAGAGAATTGTTAAACATGAGCAGATGTAATACTTAGAGGTAGACTTGCATATTTGAGGCTGGAAGGTATCTTCTTGTGTGTATGTGTACTTAGGTTTGTTATGGGGAGGCAAATTGTACTTCTCTGGACAGGTTCCTTGCCAGATGTTTCTTACTACATCAGATGATTGAGGAACCAAAGTACATCTGGCTATTAAAATATCTTTATATGGTTACATGATTTATTTGGAAAGCATGGTTGAAACTAGTAAGTTTACAACTATGTGAATAGCTCTTACCAGTATCTGGATAGACATAGTAAGCTTTGGAACTTAAATTAGACAACAGTGCTGTTCTGTGGTTATTTACGAGGTGTGTTTATTTATTTTTAAGATTATTACATTCAAGCAGCCTTCTATTTACTTTGTGCTATTTTGGTATTTTTGCTGAAAGTCAAGAGACTTAAATAAACCCAGAGTCTCTATGGATTATAGTTATGTACTGTTTTATACATGCTGGGAAGCCATAAGCCTTCAGGCTGAGATAACTGTGTAGTAAACATATATTTTATGAAATAATACCTTTAACACATGTTGCTTAAAAAAAAGGAGGGGGAAGACAGTTCATCTCTGTCTGTCGCAACAGACTACTAAAAAAAATAAATTTAGAAGAGCTCCAGTTGTTCTCCCAGTTTTGGAAAAGAGATGATTTTACTTGAGGTCTCCATAAGGTAGCAAGGAGCACTTTTGAATATGTTCAGTGAGCCTAATGACACTGTGAGATCCAAATTCTAACAAGCTGTCACTCAAAGATGAAAGAGGAGGTATCACTGGGAACACAGAAAGGATGCTTTTCATTTAAGACTTTGCATTTTGCCTGTCAGTGATTTCTACTGATGAAGCATGAGATATTACTGCATTTGGTGTTTGCAAGGATGTAATGTAATTCAATATTCTGGTGCAATTATTAGGCAAGTATTTGATAATACTCAGTAACAGAGGGGCTGAAAAGGCAATTCAGTGTTCCATTCACTCTGAAATACCTACTGCTTCAGGTGCCAACTCTGGACTTGCAGGTCCTCAGCTTTGCTCCGTCCAATAGAAAAAAAAATGCCATGTCATTCTCACTTCCTCTGAGCAATTTCTGAATACTGTTCCCTTTCTGATATCTGGATACTATCAACAAAATATTCTGTAGTGGCACAGTAACTATATATGGCATATAACATCTTGCATGGCCTCGTAAATAATAGCATTGTTACTGCTGCAAGGGTGTTATTTTGTCTTGCTTCAGTAAAGGATTAAATAAAAATATTGACTTTTATGTTATTGGTCATCTTAGCTAAAATTCATCAAAATAAGTAGCTAAAGATTGTTTTTCGGAGCTCAGTTTCTCCCACGGATTCGGGTAAATCTCAGTGCATCTGTCCAAATAGAGATTTTCCTTTAAAGTACTTCTTTATGAAAATAAAGGTTTGCAGCTGCTTCTTTTCTAGATGCTGGCTTAAATATTGAAGGAAAAAACCCACCTCTTTCTGATCTTACTTGCTTTTGATATTATATTTAGCCTTTAGCATTAATATTCACTTGCATTTCTTTCTTGTTCTCCTCCTTTTATTTTGATATAGCTCTAATTCTAAATTTTGAAGCAGATTTCTGGTTCCACAGATTAAATTCTTACAAGTAACTTACAAGGTAATCTTTTCTTGAAAGAAAAGTGAAATTTTATTATGAATCAAAATTTCTTTCAGCTCACGTATCATGGTCTCCATCACAGTCAGTCTACAACTATGAAAAGTAATTCAAACTGTCCAAAAATTTAAGTTTGTGATTTTATTGCTAATAGAAAAAATAATATAGCTGAGAATATTTCATGTTTTGACTAACTTTTTTCTGAAATAATGCCCAACGCACAAGTGGAAAAATATACTTTGGCTGTCTCATGCTCTCCTTCTCCTCTATGGAGTTTCTTGATCATACTACAATATTCATGATAAATCATGGACTTGCTTCTTGGTGAGAAGAACAGCTGAGTCATGAGAGATGCAGCCCATCCTGGAGAGGAGTGTGGTTGGTAACTTCCATAAGGAACCTTTACATATATATATGAACAAGCTAATATTTTACCGATATAGATTTGCTTCTAGGTTTTCATTTGTTATGCTTTCTAGCAACCTATCAGCATTTTCCCATGGAAAGCTGATAGTTTTTGCAGAAATATGTCCATTAGTTGGAAAAACAAACTTTTGTCAGCGAGAGTTTTAAGGCTGAATGAATGTTTTCCCATTGGAAATGTTGGTCTTCAGGAGTCAGTTACCAAAGTAGATAGCTACATTTTGTGCCAGCTGGAGCTTCTGTACACAGGTAGTTCCAATGAAAGCATAAGGACAACAAATATTCATACAGATCCGTCTTGATCTATAGCTCACACAGCCCTCTCCAACTAACAGAATATTTCATTTGATGTAAAATTTTCTTAGTTTTAGTGAATGTTAGACTTTCCTGATTTTTTTTTTTTTTAAGTGACTTTTCATGGTCTTATTATTTTGTTTGGTTTATCTGGATATACAATGTTTCTGTTAGTTTGAGTTAGAAATCAAGATGCATTTTTAACAAAAACAGAACTTGAGATGCATAGAAAACCTGTGGCTAGATGGTATTGAGAAATCCAGAATCATACACATTGCCATTGCATCTCTGTGGCTTTTTGGCAAGGTGATTTCAGAGCGGAAAACACTTTAGGTTACAATCTAGGCTTTATAATCTGTCAATTTCTTCTAAAAATGCACTTTCATTGATACAAGGAAAATAGACAGACAACCTATTAGTTTCTACTTGTTTCTTTATGCTGTCCTTTATCTCTTTAAGTGATTTTTATTGAACCGTTATTTATTTCAGCATTCTAGTGTCATCTTGATTCCTGCCATAGCAGCTCTGTACGATCACACCCTAGAGCTGCATGCATGAGCAGAACTGAAAGCCTCATTTTCCCAGGATATCATGACTACAGAAATGTATGTACCCCTTCCATCCTCATTTACTGTGGAGCATCTTGCACTTGACTACTTTTTTTCTTTTTTCTTAATGATTACCCTTTTTAATTTGGTTGCTTTTATGGGAGGGAAAGGAAGAAGAACTGACTGGCCTTATACAAACATCTGTTCAGGAAAGCAGCAAAAAAATCACTCTCCAAATTTGTGTAGCTACATATATCCCAATGCCCCTGATGTATGAATATATTTATGCATGCATACTGAATATTTGGCCTTTTTTTGCACATGAGCAAGCATTTGCTGCTAGCGCCAGCACTGTATCTTAAAAAGTTATTTCAGCTATACTGGTGAAGAGCAACATGATTGACAGTATAATTCACTGCAGGAATAATACATCCCTAAGCTCCTTAACTTTGCTTGGAAAACATTTTATGTAGACCATGTTTCAGATACGTAAACATTTTGTGGCTGTGTTTCAAGCATAGAAAAAACACACTTACAGTTTAAGATGTATTCAAATGGCTGTAAAAATGGAAAGTATGAATGAGTGCTAGGTAGTGTTATAAAATGTTTGAAAAATTTAGGAAAGTACAAATTCTGCAAAGCCGGTTTAGTTCCTCTTGCAGTATTTATGTCCATGCGGGGTGGCTACTTACTCAAATACTTGTGTTTTGACTGGGCTGAAAAAGTGGCAGGTCTGGATGGACTGGAGGTAGCCACAGGAAGTATTTGCACATCAGCCCTGCACTGATGGCTTTGCCAGGGAGGCCTGGATGGTGACAGCTGACCCCCTCTTACCCACTGGTACCCTGTTAGAAAGGACCCCAGCTGTCAGCGTCCAATGACCACCTTTACGAGTGCAGCATTGTCTTCCCTGCTCTGAGTTTTAATCTCTCAGGACTGGGAAAGCATTACACTGCACGCAAGCGTGGGCTCAATTTAAACAGTCCATTCATTTCACATTGTAATAACCTGCTCGTGCCCTTGACGTTTCCAGTGAATAGAGAATTGGGACATTATCAGTGACTAGTGAGGATGAAAGGAAATACTTCACCTCAGCTGTGGAAGCACCAGCATCTGTTATATTTTAACTGTTATCTTTGGCCGAGGACCTATAACTGATCTCACAGCTGAGACAGGAACCGCATGCATAAAGAAACTCTTTTTAACCCTCTCCTCCCCCATCACTCATGGGTGCTTGCCGCATGTGTTAATGTGAGAGCCATTAACACTTCCTCATCAGGAAATGCCACCTAATAGGCAAAGGGTTAATGACTAACTACAACATTTCTGGTGATGATACAGAAAGAGATGCTTTCTTTGTGTGATCTAATAGCAGTAGTATGACCGAAAGATCTTATCTAAATTAGTCAGGTATCTGACATACATGTAGCTATAACTGCTTCTTTCCAGCTCTATCTGTGGTTTCAGCCGATGTTTCATCTACTCTGAGGACATTTTTATGCACCAATAGTATCCAATGAATTGACCTATTTAGGGGAAATTTGGGTGGAAGGCAATTTGTTAGTTTTAATGCCATGTTGGTGGTTTAGCAGGTGACTGATGCAATTAAAGTTGATAAATTGGTGGTTGGAGTTCTTTAAAAAATAAGAAAATCCATGATTTTCCAGGAGCCACAGAATTAGCAACATGTTGATGTCGTTAATAATTTCTGAATGCTGTGACTGTCAAATGGGTTGTGGAATGAAAAAATGAAAGCAAAACATCAAAACACTTTTCAGTAAGAGAGACCCAGATGAATGTTTTATGTTGTACTCCCATTCTGTTTATCATTTCCTACACCATATAAACAAACAAACAAAATCTACTCACCTTAAAATCACCTTATAATTGTCAGTCAAGGAATTTTCTTTAGCTTTAACTTCTTAGTATGTAGTTGAAGCTAACAACCAGCTGTACCATAAGAGCTCCCAAAAATTGATTTGGGAGAAAGAAGAGGGGAAAAGCAGAGGAAAAAAAAAATAAATCTGAAAGCTTCTTACAAGACAAACCCAATTACCATTTATGGGGTTTTCTTTTTTCTATTGTAGTTTAGGACCAACATTGCATGCTGGCTTGGGGTGACTCTGTACAAGTCTGTCTTAAATGGTCAGGGAAAAAATAAAAACAAAAGGCCAAGGCAAGCCAAAGTAAATATTAATTTTTAAACTATGAACTGATATCCACAATGAAGTAACTGCTTTGGCAAACACCTGCAGTTTTGCTTATAGTGTTCATGCTTATAGTGAATAGGGAAAGAAAGGATTTTTGATAATTGGGATGAGAATCAGTGATATGAAACACACTGTAAAGAGGTTTCATGTGCAGTGAATTAAAAAGTAAATGTGTTATGCTTCCAGTGTTATGATTGACACATTCTTTGGCTTGACTATGTAATCTCTATTTGTACAAGTGCCAGATTAGATACCTTATTTTTGAATGTTTGTAGCCCTTTGCTAGCTCTCACAGCTTCAAGAAAAACTTGCAATGACAATAGATGAAGTTGTTTCATTTGCAGGGTAATACTAAGCATTGCCATTATATTGTTCCTTCGTGTAGCTCTAGAAAATGTCATTAAAATTTTAAACATTGAACAGCCTATGAAACTAGTGCTAGATAAAGCATTAACCTATGCATTGCACTGAATTTTTTAAGTTAAAGCTTAAGGCAAATTGTACTTTCCAGGTGTGTCCCTAGTAAAGCAATAGAACACACTATGTGGCATGCTAGATTGCATTTTGATGATTAAAATTCATGACCGGTTCCTAGAATTTAGGAAATAAATTAGGCAGTTTCAAATGGTACAAAAGAATTCTGCTCCTGACATTCCTAGTGTGATGTTAACAGTAGTAGGGAAATGTACCTGCCTTTCTAATAGGCTGTTTGTAGCCAGTTTCTGCTCACAAAACAAGTAACCACATGAGAAAATTTAATTTGGCCTAGGTAAAGAGGAAATAGCATGTTCTGTTTAATGTTGCCTAATGCTTCCTGTTAGAAGACCCTTTTAGTAGAGATACTTTGCTAAACTTAAGACTTATGAGTTTAAGTTCCCAGCCTTATCCTCATTTCTTGCCTTCCACCCTCCTTGCTCAAGAAGAAAATTTCAGGAAAATTAATTCATTTTTTCCAAAACTTAATTCAAGATTTTCAAGGTTGAATCTTTTCAAGGTTGAATTAAGGTAAAATATATTATTTGCTTTCCGTTAAATTGACTGATTGAGCTGCTGAGGAGGGTGATCTTTTGAGAAGCTACTGGACATAAAAAATAAAAGCAGAACTAGCAAACATTTTATTTGCTGACACCCAGGCAGTCTGGCAGAGAAGATGGAAACTGCTGTACTGAAGCCCAGACAAGCTGAGGGGCAGACAGAGACAGGGTCATTGGATAGTAAGAATATTCTCTCTATTCCTCCTAATGATTATTTTTAAATGGCAGGAAATTTTAATGTGCATTTGTAATTCAGCAAGGGAAGGGGGCTGCTGAGTAGAGGTATCAGTGTAACAACATGTTATTGCAAAATTTTGCTATCCTTGCCATTATAAATTACTTTTATAAATAGATCTAATGTAAATAAAAAGATACTCTGAGATACTGAGCAAGAAAGCTCAGGTTGAATTGTAAAAGCTACCTAATACCCTTTGAAATCAATGACAGGTATTTACAATATCTTCCAATTCACAATTGTGTCTTACCCTGATTAGTCCTAAAATTATGTCAAGGGAACAGACAAGGGTTTAATTTCAGCTTATATTAAAACTAACTAAATAACGTAACTACTATTTTCAGATACATTTGTTCCGTTTCTTCACTGTGCCAATATATAGCTCGGCTAAGCCTTAGGATTAAAATAAGTGATCCATGATACTAATTAACAGATTTATAAATCATTCTGTATGATCAAGCCATTCATAATTTTCCTGTCATATATGGCAAGGTGTGTGCTGTTGCCAGAAATATATTACAAGCGTAATGAAAACAAATAGTCCAAAATGCTGAGAAATCAAACAAAGTCTTATTAAAAATAACTTCAGTCATGGATCCAAAAAAGTAATTATTTGCACAGTTCCTATACCCCACAACACCTGAAAATTAGGTAATGTTTAACATATGTCAGATTGTAGGCCCAAACCCAAAGTCAATTGTTGAAGTCTGCCCTGGAGGAAAACCATAAATCAGACAGGATATGAGAAATGGCGACTGACTAATGCTGCTCAAGGATCAGGACAGTCAGAGGTGCTTCTAGCTGGTAAACTTGACAAAGTGCATGCAAGTTGGTCAAAATTGCACTGTAAAAGTAGCTCCACCACTCACGGCATAGCTGCCATGGTGCGTAAGCGCACTTGCGTACAGAGAAACAAGCAGGCTTTAGAGCAAGGTTTGGATTTCTTTTTTTAAAAAAAATAATTATTCACTCCAAATAATCTCTTGCTGAAATTCAGCCTATTGAGTTTGAAACAGTTCTCCAGGGGTGAGTTCATTAAAGGGCTGAAATATTTTAAACTGTTTCAGTGGGAATTTTTTGCAGTTGTTCTCTGTGATTCTTACTTTGAAGCTAGTGACCATCGATGTTGGAATTGTTAGATTGCTTTTGAGGCAAAGATTGAAAGCGAAAACTTTACTCAGCACTTATTAGTCCACATCTGGAGTACTGTGTCCTGCTTTGGGGCTTCAGGACAAGAAAGATGTTAATAGACTAGAGCAAGTTCAGCTGAGGGCCACCAGGATGATCAGGGCACTGGAACAGGTGCCTGGAAGTGGTGGCAGAGGGACCTGGGCTTGTTCGGCCTGGAAGACCACATAGCAGCCAATGCCTACAAGGAAGCTACTGAGGAAACACCACCAGCCTCCTTAAAGAGGTGCATGGCAGAAGGAGAAGAGACAGTGGGCATGAAGTGAAACAGGGCAGGTTCCCATTTGACACAGAAAACTGGTTTTTACTATGGCAGTCAAGCATTGGATCAGAGATGCCGCATGGTCTCCATCCTTGGAGACTGAGTTGGAGAAAGCCTTGGGCAACATGGCGTGAATTCAAACTTGGGACTGCTTTGTGTGGGAGGACATGGTGCGTGGATGTCCTCCCAAAGTCCTTTCCAGCCTGAAAGGCTCTCTGATCCTGAAAGAGAGACAGCAAGTAAGGGGTGAACAAAATGACTAGTAAAACTTATGTACCTTGCTAAAAACAGTTTGATCTGTTTATTTTACTTAGTAACCAAAAGTATAGAGTGACATAATTGATTCTGACCACGGCAATCCCCAGGTTACCACTAAAATTGTAGCTCAACAAAGTTTTGCAGTATGTAATGTTGTAACGCCTTGCACTTGTGCAGAACTCCTATCCAGTGATCTCTAACCCTGTACAAACTCGACTAACGAAGACTCAGTGCAGTCCTTTGAGGCAAAGGATATATTGCTGCTAATTTCATTTCTGCAGATGCAGCTTGCAGAAAGTTATTTTGACTGAAGTTGTGCTGGGTTTGACTGTAAATTTTTGTGGGGTCAGGGGAACTGGAACAGATCAGGTGTACTGAGAGCACAAAACGATGGTCAGCTCTACACTGAGCAGGCATGGAGTAAATTTCTTTTTCTGCCTATCCTTGAGCAGCTGATACATTGACATTGAGCCCTGCTTTACTGGTGACTGAGTAGTGGATACAGTGTGGGTCTCAGCTTCCTGCCCACTGTCCTCGCAGTTGGAAATAATGGGTATAACCTCAGTTTAGTTCCCACTGATGCTTGACACAGCCTGGCAGTGCTGCGTGGAAGAGAAAGAATTAAGTCTCCTTTTCCTTTGGAGTCACAGAAAGAAATTGGGGCAATTTAGTGTACAGAAAGTTAATGCCAGACGTAGATGTGGGCTTTGACTCTAAGAACAACTTGCTCATTACTCAGGCAGCAACAGGTGAATGTTCTTTTCCTTGCCTTATTACAATTTTGCCATTATTCACACATAGTCTCTACCCACACTTTCTGTATAACAAAGAAATCTACTTCAGGTATCAGTAGTTTAAGGATTTATAATCTCATAATCTGTGTTTTTCTCTGTCGTTCAAATTACTATAGCATCTCTTTACATCATGACTGATTGCTTAACCATTTTGAGAAATCTTTTGGTTGCCTAGATCTGAGACCGGTGTACTCATCTCCATACAAAAAAAAGTATTGGGAAAAAAAAGCATAAAATACTTATGAAATATCTTCTGTTTAGCTATGAAAAGCCTTTAAGTACTTTATTAATATTTGCCTGATAAACACAATAATCTGAAACTCATCTCTCTTGGCTTTCTGGTTAGGTTTAAAGGAAAAGTCAAGGAAAAAAGAAGGTAGTGAAACAACTTGTTGCAAAGAAATATTAGGACTGGAAAATGACACCTGTAGGGAAAGGCTTGAAAAATATTTTTTTTTTTTTACATACTGAGTTATGATTTGAAAGAGATATTCCTGATTCATTCCCTGCAAAAGCAATGGGTGCATCATCACAGGTTTTTCTCTGCTGGCAGGCTCAGCCCCTATGTAATCTACCAAAATTAAAAGAAGCACAACCCAAGCAGGTGTTTCCCACCATTCACAGATCCCTGCAGACAGCCATGTGAGTTCACCTAAGAGAGCATTGAGGTTTGCGTTTGGTTTAGTTTTTGTCTTTTAGCAAGTCTGACTTTATTAAGGGGAGGTATCGTTAGATGAGCTAATAAGGTTGGAAGAAACAGTTCTCCTGGGTGCACAGTCTGTTCTCAGGGCCAAGGTTGATGATAGACGTCAAGGTTAAAGCAGAAAAGTGAAAAGTGACTGACTGAAGAGCAGTGCTTTTTTGATCCTGATTTAAAAATGCGCAGAAGGCGATACCAGCCTTGGCATTTGCTTGAGTTAGGGACGTAATGCTATTTGCTTCTCCTCTTGCCCCAAGCTGGAGAAAACATAGACCGTGTTTTAGCTTAGCTTTCATGGACAGAATTGCTAACATGATTTCAGAGTCTGGGTGATTCTGAACTTGTCAAAATTACCTTGTGCTCAAATTTCAGCTTTGTCAACCATTAAATTAAAATTATCTTGATACTTTGCCTGGAAATGACTTAAAGATGAACACAGAATACATTGGCTTTATTTTTTGAAGAATAAGACTGACTTTTTATGTGTAGCTGTGTAGATACAGGGTGAACATAGCTCTCCTGCTGCTCCTTCTGGCTAACTTTAGGCAGATTGCTTCTTCTGAAGCTGGATCAACCTGAAGTAGGCAGGGCCTGGAGCTGAAATTCGCTGTTCCACACCTCAAGTTAGTGTCCTAACCACCAGCCTGTTTATTCCACTCATACTGGAATATAAAACCTCAAATGAGCAATGTCCAATTTGGCTCTGACTAAATGAAATTTAGTTAGAAATGTTCCAGCTAGCACTATTCATTGAACGATAATGCTGTGTGACCTAATTGTGAAATCATTAAATGCTTGCTGTGCCCCTAAACTGACAATGGAAAGGTGAATAAAGTCTGTTAATTGCTCTTTGATTTCCCCAGTCAACTTCCATTTCCTAAAAACTGCTAAGTGGTTTGTGCAAGTTTTTTTTAGGTCTGCAACTATCTTTTTAGAACTTAGCATGTGTGCTTGTTTGTCCTAGTTATTTTTGTAGTCCTCCTAGAGTAGGGATGGAAATCAAGCATTTCATACACTTCTAAAATTTCATTTATTTTATAGATGTGTTTTGATTTGCCTCAATTTACCTTTTTTTACATAGAAGGGTGTAATCCACTGAAACCCATGTAACAGCCCTTAAGTATCATAAAATAGTCTTAAGCCCAGGTAGAACCAGGCTGGTGGTTTCTGTGGGTGGGCTGGCTGTAGCCTGTGCTGGTGTAAATGGGGCAGAAGTCTTTGGGGCTGCCGCAGCTGAGAGCTGTAGTCGTGCTCCCATCTCATCTTTTCCTTCCTCTTGCTTGCCTGATTATTAGGCTTAGCCTCAGGGCCTTGAGAAAAACCCTTATTCTCAGCACAAGATCATGGCGCGGTACTCTCGCAGGGAACGTTACCATCTGGTGTCAGCAATTCTTGTTGTCCCAACTCTTGGCGCAATTCATATTTTCCGGACGCATGGGTGGCAGGATTTTCTGTGGCTGATTTCTTTTGTCTCTTTAAACACTCATTCTTCATTGCGAGCCTCATGGGCAGCGGGCTCTCCAGCCAAAGCGCGTGAACATGGAGGGGGGCTTTTCCACTAGTAAGCTTTTTACAATAGATGTCTATTATTCAAAATAAGGAAGGCAGTTTTATAAGGCCTGTGAGTGCACATTTCCCAGTCTGTTGCTTCTTAAATTACCAGGAATGCAAAAATAACCAATAGTTTGACCTCTTAAATCACAAATTGGATAGGCTTACCATTAAAGGACATTGTAAATGTGTTTCCCATTATTTAGTTAATTTCATGTGTTCAGCAGTGAGTTTTTGGATGTTTTGGGTTTATTTTAATTCTTTACAGAAATCATTTGATAACTTTCTTTCCTAGAGTTTGATTAGGTCCTCTGGACCTACAGCAAGAGAAACTGAAGACTTATAATGAAGGTTAGGTGGAGTTATAATCATAATATTCTTGCTACGAAAACTAATGGGTATATATTATAAAGCAGGGGTATAATGAATATAGTGACCTTCATAAATAAGATCTACCCATCTTTTATATTTGGTGACTTGAGACAAAAATTACGCCAGATGACTGTCCAAAATTGAGATGTAGTGTATACAGTTGACCAGAAATTACTTTTCTGCCTAGGAAGGAAAAAATTTTCTGGGAAATTTTTTCAGAGGGTAGGATCTGTACAAATTCTGCATGTTGGTCTGATTTTGTTCCCATTTAAATAGATGATAACCTTGTGCACTGTTTGTGGAAGTCCTGTCTAAGCAATGTAAGCATGTATCTTTTTTATTGCATCCTGTAAAGTTCCTATTTGTTATCCTTGTTTGTCTTCTAAATTTTTTTTCATTGATTAAGTTTTATCTTTTACTAGATCTTCATAACTCCTGATTAGCTTTTTAAGAAGAAGAGGTCCATTTATTGCAGACATTTCAGTGTAGAAGTAATGGAAGTGAGGGCAATGCTCTGGTTTTGCAAAGTGTTTGTTAAAAACTTTTTATAAGATCACTTACAAAATTTTTCTGTTTGACACTGGGCTTGTTTGAAAATAGTTTCATTATTTTTATCTTTTAAATATTTTTTCTACTTTTATTTAGAATTTTCATACCTGCAACTGTAATAAATTGCAAATGGAACAGGACGGAGTTTTGCTGGAACAAAAAAAGTTTCAAATATGTTATTAAAATAAAATTCCTGTACTTCATTTCAGATTAATCAGGCTCTATATAAGAAGAGAACGTGTGTGTCTTCTAAGTCATATCTGTATTTGGGGTATGAGTCAGGAGAAATTAAGTGGCTGCGTATTGTTCAAACTGTGGTAGGCCTGGACCTGTGCACACTGCCCTTGGGTAGATTGTGATTGCTTTTTCACCGTAATCATCTAGGGTCTGTTCCTGCAATAACTTGACTAGTTGCCTTTAGTTAGTTTGACATGTGCTAAAGCATTTGCAAAGTTAGAGCCTGCTGTCATACTTGCCTTCCTTGCATTTTTGTGTTGGTTGAGAGTGTAAGTATAAGATTTCCAACTGACAAGGACAGTCACCTTCCTTACCATTGCACTTCTCATATGGAGAAGATGCGGTCAGCAGATCTTCTGTGGCTGACAGGCTTGGAAGGAGATAGGCGGCTTCCTCATAGCCATGGCTGTGCTTTAAAAATATTTAACTCATACAGCTTGGTTGCTACCCAGTTGGCTAGAAGGGCATCAGTGCAAAAGGCAACCTTCTGTTAGTGGACCAGGCTTTGGAAGTCCAGTCCGTAGGACTGTACTCAAAATTAAGTCCTGCTCTCAGAGGATGAGAACAGTTTACCTTTATTTTTCATCTGGGGGGCATATAAAGTGGCCTGCTGTCAGGCAGAGGAAATGAAAGAGGAATGAGATAGACAACTGGAAGTGCAGGTGGTTTTACTGCTTTTGTGATGAAACTGTCTTCTGCCTTTGATTCCTTTAAGGGGAGCATGCAGTACGGCAAGCCCCTACTTTATTTCAGTGCATGCGAAGGTAAAATGTGTTTCATTAAAATGAGCTTCTAAATGTGTTTCATTAAAATAAGATTTTGAAAAATACTTAGATGATGACGACTAGATTCTCAAAGATAGTTTAAAGAAATGTGCATAGCATTCTGTGAACAGATAAAATGTCATCTGTAATTCTTTGGATATATTGCTTGTAATAGGCACTGTCATCCTCTGTTTAAAGTCTTATCAGTAAAGCATATAGAATAAAATCGTTATCAGTAACAGAACATTGCTCTAAAATGGCTTTGTTGAATGAAAGGCAGGACAAGAAATAGATAGTATTTAACTGTGCAGCTGCTTTTAATGGAGATATGCAAGCAAAACTCGCATAATGAATGTTGCTAAAATTTTGTTGGGCTGTTTCTAACTTTTTTTAAGCGAACATATTTATAGAAGTTGTAGAGTAGATAAACCTAAAGGTTCAGGATTCCACTTTAAGTGGTTCCATAGGTTGAAAGGCTACTGATATTTCATAGAGTAGACAATTTCCATGTAATCAGTCTGTGACCAATTCAGTCTAAGATACTGGATAGAGGAGGCAAATCTCTGAGTTACATTGAGGAAAGAAGCGGTTTATGTACATATATAACACAGTGTTTTGCTGTCACAACATTTTCACTGGCTTTTCTCTGTGTGTTTAGTCAAGTAATTTGAAATTTCTATTAGTAATTTATTTGGCCTGTACACCCTAGTTACTCAGTGTTCCCATTGCTTGAAGTACAGCAAAATGAAGAACAAAAAAACACTCTGTGACCCTAAGAATTTATCATCTTTGCATAAGACAAGGAAAAACGTATGTACACAGTAAAGGAGAGTAATAAAAGGATATTTGTCTACAGGACAGCAAGTGGTCTCAGCATGCAAGCAACTTAACCCTTGTCAGATTATTTTGGAAGAGCCATCTGTAAAAGAGGGATATGAGCCTTGTGATATACATATACTGAAATCCTGTGTAAATACCAAGGTTGCAGTGCAGCCTGCCTATTCAGGCAATATATCTTACTGGAACACGTTTCTTGGCCTGTAATAGTTCAGATGATGCATAGAACTAGTTTGCAGCTGCTGAGGACAGGGTCTGTGGAAACTAACGACACATGGTTAATTAATGCCAGGTCTGTGCGTTGATTCAACATCATCACACAAGTCCGTAGCTGTATTTATATTCAGATGTATTTATTATTTTGAAACTATTTTCTCTGGATAGGATCATTGCATATGCAAGCTTGTGACATACCTGTCTGTACACACTTATATCATGTTCCAACAAAGAGGGGAAGTTATGCATCAGGGTCCTCACCAGGCTGGTTTCCACTCTGAAGGAAAATGGTAAGCAGTGGAAAAACCAAATGTGCAAATGTTGTTAAAATCAGATTTCACTAGGGTATTGGCTAAACACTTACAGACATGTTTCTTTTTTTTTAAAAAAAAAAAAAAAAAAAAGCACTGGGGCAGATGTTGCAAAAAGAAGCAGTAAGGGGGTAGGAGAAGGACCAGGACTTGAATTTACAGTGGGAAGCCCTAAACAAAGGCATCAGGAATTAGGTTATTTCAACATCGAAAAGAAGAACAAATGGAAATGATTTTTTAGGGTCACAATGGGTAAGTGCACTTCAAAGCATGGCACTTATTACATGGAAAGAGTAAAACAGGCAGGCTGAGGGTTATCCGCTGAAGTAAGGAATTCCTGTTTCAGCCTGAGGAGATAATTTCTGATAATATCCCTGGTGACCTGTGAAGTTTCTCCGTCAGTGGAAATGACAAGAGGGGGTGAATGATCTATAACATCACCTGCCTTTGCTTTCAGTAACAGCTGCTAATGCACAGCATCTTCATGCATAGAAAGGAGTAGAGGGAGGTGTAACTCACACTTTTGCCTCCCAAAGTGCTTCCAGCCAAATGTCTGTCATTATCAATACAGCTGTCACACTGATCCTTGTGGGTAAGAGCTAATGGTGGGTGTTCGTTTACTTTATGAAACTTCTGGGGGTTTTATTGCTTTTTTTTTTTTTTTTTTTAAAGAACTACTCAACAATTCCCTTTATAGTCAGGCAGCACATTAGTGCATAGAGTAATACTGCAATCAAATCCTTCCACGAGGCAAAGGAAAGCAATGCTTCTTTTTTTCTAGGAATTTAGCAGCATCCAGTAATCACAGTGATATATGCTAGGTTCATACATTCTCCCAGGGAGAGAAGGCAAGGGAATAATAACAGATGCTAGGCTGGGTATCGGTCTCTTGTGATAATAAAAACAACGTTGAAGGTTTCAAGTGGGGAAGGCCCAAATGCAGAAAGTGTTGGAAGATCTGGTTGAAGATTAGTCTTAAACCTCACGTGGGGGAAAGGGAGGTGAACTCTTTTCCATAAATCATCCAGATACTTAATTTGATATCAAACATGAACCTTAACATGTGTCATATAATCTGGTTTAATACACATGGGTCTTATTAAAATAGTGTGAGCCAAGGATTGTGCTGATTTACACAAGTTTGAGCAAGTCCTTTGCAAGGCAGAAAATGTATCTTAATTTAGAGTACTTTCATTTAAAAACAGAACTTAGGATGTATTTAGCAATTCTAGTAGTTTTCCTCATTTAGGGGCTGATCCAGTGCCTGTAGGTGGTGTTGGAAACATTCCTATTGCTTTTGCAAAAGAAGATTCATCCTCTGAGACATGGGTGGTTATCTGAGGCATGGTGATTAGGCAGAGAGAGAAGCACTGCTGGAGGAACAACTGTGACCCTGAGTCCAAATCTGGAGCTGCTTCGGACTGGGGTATAAAGCTGGACACTGTGACACCCTCTCTCTTTTTTTTTTTTTTTTTTTTAAATGACTAGTACCTCTTAGTGGGCTGACTGTTTCAGACCAGATGTGAAGTCTTTGGTTCTGAGTGGGGAGAAATAGTTCACGTTTGGAGTAACCACACCAGTTAAGTTGTAGTTTTGTGACCGGTACTGAAAATCAGCAGGTTCAGCAGTCCAGTGCCATTGAATGAGGCTCCCTAGTCAGGATTACCAGCCCTGCTTCTCCCACTCGTGCACTCAGTGTGGACTCCAGGCTCTGCTTCATCAGTACATCATTAGTCACCAAAGTACACTCAAAAGATACTGGTAAATTACAGGGTTCTTAATAAGCTGACAGAGGAATGAAAACGCACAACAAAAGCAAGTAAAGGAGGCAGGATGATTTCTTGAAAGACAAGTCAGCAGCAAAGTATGATTTGAACCATGAGCTGGCAGGCAAGCCTTAAAAAAGCAAGCAGAGTAACTAAAAGTATATGAAGAGAGTCCATTTTTATCTAACAATTCATATTGTTTTCACTGCAGTAATTTTGGTATCATTATCCATGATTTATATGATATGAGTTAGGTCATAGTCTAGTTCATTGTGAAGTGTGGTATTTGGGGTTTTTTCCCAGTTAAATAACTCAAAAGTGTATTTGGGAACCTAAACAACTAGATATGCAAGAAGAGGTGAGAAACTTCTGAGACTGGATGAAAGAGGAGGATTCAATCCGCAAAATAATCTGAAGCACAAAATGCATGTCAAGTATTTGTGAAGATATATCAGTTCATAAAATAGTATCTGTAACAGCTTAAAAATGAAGTGAAATCAAGGAATACGTGAACTGCAGGAATCCCTGCAGGAAAAGAATTGCTAGTTGCGGTTGAATGTAGGAATTTTCAAGCTGCCCTGCTCCAGTCAAAGGACAGAAATAAACTATTTTATACTCTGACATTTTACAGAATTCCTACAGGAATGGTCATTTAAACAAACAAACAAAAAAAGATGATGATTCTGGCACGCTAGAAACATCTTAATCTGACCTATGAGAAAAGAGTCCTGAAGGAAGCTGGAAATGACAAAGATCTTAATTTAAATGCAGGAAAATTCT